>NW_010527873.1:0-231 GCF_000687285.1 Phaethon lepturus
GATCCCGCCCCGGGGACCCGCCCCGGGATCCTGCCCCAGGGACCAGCACTGGGATCCTGCCCCGGGATCCTGCCCCGGGGACCACAGTGGGATCCTGCCCTGGGATCCTGCCCCAGGATCCCGCCCCGGGATCCCACCCCAGGAACGGCACCGGGATCCTATACTGGGAACCGCAGCAGGATCCTGCCCCGGGAACCCACACCGAGAACCCCAACGGGATCCCGCACCAGA
>NW_010527873.1:434-852 GCF_000687285.1 Phaethon lepturus
CAGGAACCCATACTGGGATCCTGTACTGGGATCACACACCAGGATCCTGCCCTGGGAACCACAGTGGGATCCTGAACAGGGATTCTGCCCTGGGATCCTGTACTGGGATCCTGCACCAGGATCCTGCCCTGGGAACCCACACTGGGATCATGAACTGGGATCCTGCCCTGGCATCCTGTACTGGGATCCCACACCAGCATCCTGCCCTGGGAACCCGTACTGGGATCCTGTACTGGGACCCTTCCCTGGGATCTTGCCCCGGGACCCTCCCTGGGGAACCAGCACCGGGATCCTGACCTAGGACCCCGCAGCGGGACCCCCCAGGACCCCCACACCCAGCCCCCACACTGGGATCCCCTGAATCCCCCCTCCCAGGACCCCAAAATATCTGGGGGGGTTCCCAGGCAGGAGCAGGATC
>NW_010527874.1:0-10990 GCF_000687285.1 Phaethon lepturus
GCGTGTTTTTTTTTTTTCCACCAGTGGCGTGGGCTACAAGGCGGTATTTGCAGCCATGAGTGAACTCCTCACTCCTCCGCTCCGGACCCTGAACACGCAGCCTGTCCTCCTTCATTTTAAAGGATTTTATGCTGGATATTTGGGATAGCGGCTCCAATTTCCCCTGCAGGACAGCCAGCGTGGAGTCGTGCCCTGACCTACATCCTTAAATACGCCAGTAAACATACTGCGCGTCTGTGACCAATCCTTTCTTCCTCCGCAAAGAGCAAACAGAAATGCTGCCCTGCTTAAAGGAAATTGGTACAGTTAATTAAACTCTCGGCCCTTCTAATAGTCAAGGGCCTGCTCTCCAGCTCCCTCGCACCTCGGTATCGTCATTACTGTGAAGGATAAGCAACAGCGAGGCCAGATGTTTGCACGCAGTGTTTCTTCCAACTGGGGAGGAATGGGGGGGCGGAGGGGGAGCGGACTGAACAACCGCAACCCCGAGGACTGGGCGGGGGAAGCGAATGGCTGGCAGTGCTCTCCCCGTCCCCGGGGAGCCTCAGCCAGGCACTTCCTGGGGTGAGGCAGGGGTTGGGACACAGCTGCTGCACCAGCTGCTCCCGCTCCACTCACAAAGGCTGGGGGCAGCCGCCCCGCCAGCAAGAAGCTCGGAAGCATTGGGGGGATTACAGCCTTGGGGGTGGTTTCTTTCCCCCTCTCAATTCATGCGGGAGCTTATTCAGGCCCTTTCTCCTCCAGCCATCGCGCTGCCTGGCTGCGCTGCAACTTCCCTGAGGCTTTTAATGCTGGCAATGCTGAAAAAGGGCAGTTGCAAAGACAAATAAAAGGCAAATGCTGGTGGGAGAAAGAAATGCAGGGGCTTTTCTTGTGTGCATATGAGGGAAAGCAGATGACTCTCCTCTCCTGCACAGCTGCAGCCTCCTCCTGGCCTCACCAGCCCTGCTAAAGAGCGGAGACGTGGTCCCAAGGTTAGCTGTCTGGTGGGTGCTGCACAAAGATGAAGTCCTGTCTCCTCGGCCCCATTCGGCCATGGAGAGGATCAGGAATTCCAGCTATTCATACAGTTTGTACCCCAGCTGGATTTACCCTGCAGCAGTGTCCAAGTTTGGGTGGGTTTTGGATGAGAGACTCAGGCCAAGGGGTGTCCTCTGGTCCCTGCGCTGATGGAAAAGCACAGACCAGGGGCTGCAGACGGAGCCGGCACTGGTATCTATGCTGCAAAATCAGTTCCAGGTGATGGGAGCAGGCAGGAGGAGAGCTGGCAGGATGCAAACCTGCATCCCTGTGCTCACTTGGCCTTAGTGCGTCGGTATCTCACAAGCATATTTACTGTCGTTGTCGCCTGTAGCATGGTCCTGCGGCCAGCAGTTCCCCTACAGACCACGCTGAGCTGTCACACCAGAATGACTGCATGCCACCAAGGGAAGTGGGACTTCCCCAGGCATCTCCTGCCAATGCTCCTGCTCCCAGCGCTTTGGTTCAGATGACAGTGAGCCAGCAGCATGGCATGTTCTTGCTGTGAGGGCCTGTGGAAGGGACAGATAGCTGGGGAAAGCCCTGAGCCCCATGCTGTAGCCGTGCTGCTGCCCTAACTTTACCTGCTCTCTACCTCTATCACCTTAGCCATCGCCTTTTTTTCAATGGGAACTGAAGCAATTTTCTGATAGTGCAAAAGCTGACTTGAAGCATAAGGACACCATCGGTGGTTTAGGTGTCTTCTCCCAGATCCCAGTTCCCAAAACCTAGGAACTGCCCACATCCTTGCATCCTCTTGCAGAAGCAGTTCTTTTTCCAAGACATCAGGTCAGCTAGGCATGCTGGGCACAACAAATTCAGCCGTGTTATTTCCTCCTCTTGTACCATGGCATCTGTTATTAAAGCTCAACATCAATCCGTAGAGTCTTTCGGTAGAAGTGACAGGGGCACAGAGCCCACTCACCCCCCACTCTACTCTTCACACCCAAACGGGGCAATCTTGTTCCAGCCTCTGTAAAACACAGCAATAAACGCCTGCTTCCCAGGTCAGTTGCCAGAAGCCATGCTGTTCCACAAGGCTCTTTGAGTTCCTTCCCTCAAGGGGTAGCACCAGTCGTGCAAATAGCCTGGGAGCCATCAAGGAGTACATTCGGGAGTAACCTCCTCGGTGTTGCCTTCTGTAGCTTTTACCCAGTTGCATGGCTGTACTTTATCCAGCCCAAGTTCACTTCCCAGTGGGTTCACAGCGTGGTCATTGGCACTGTGAACCCAAAAGGCAGGTAAAGTGTCAGAACCAGACCTATAGCTTGCTCAGAGCTTCCCTTGGAACACAGGAAGGGCTCAGGTACAGCATGATGCTTCGAGAGGGAAAAAACCCAACACTAAGACAGGACTGACATAATTTGGAGGTGTTAATTTAGTTTCTTGTGGACGCAGGCTGGACACTCCAGTATTACAGGAGCTCTGAAGCAGCTGTAATGCTGGAGCTTTTGTCTTACTTCAGGTTTGTCTTGTCAGTGCTCCCCTGCCAGGATGGCCTTCTGCTCACGATCAGGACCTCCCTTACCTGCTTGTGTCCTAGGGAGCTCCTCACTCAGGGACTGCTTTATCTCCACGACTACAGCTGTTACTTCTACGACATATTATCGCTGTAGCTCTTAGCTTGGAAGAGGCACCAGAATAATTTACATACATCCTTATTTTGTCTAACAAGTTTTATATGTCCTTATTTTGTTCAACTAATGGGTGAGGTAGATTCAGACTCATATCCAGTGCCTCATATCCAGTGCCTCGTCAAAAATTAGGTCTCTGGCAGATGACCCTGCCGCAAGCTGTCTGCCCTAAAGAGGAGTATTTGGACAAGGACCAGGCATGCAGATTGAAGCCAGGACTCCACAGGCAAGTGGGGCAGGCACCGACAGAGTCTCCTCAAGCTGACTTCTCTTTGAACAGTTGCAAGCTCTCTGCAACCCCTTGTGTGCGTTCCTGGTGGACCACAAGGCATGGAAGAGCAGCCTGCCCTGTAACCACGTCACCCCAGAAATACCCAACGGGACAGATGAAGTCTTTCCTAACTGCAGTGAAAGAGCCGGTCACACTTTCCCATTTACACTGCATTTGAGTGTGTTTGTACGTGCTATGACCCTCCCGCCCCAATTTGACTCACTTGGTCTGAAGACACGGCCATGCTAAGTGATCGAAACAGGAAAGTTCATGCCTCAAGGAAAAAAAAGGAAAAAAGGAAAAAAAAGGTAGCAGCCACCCCAGTTTGTCTTCACAGCTAGGATCGTTACCTGAGCTGGCCAGTGTTGCAGTAGTTAAATCTGATGGTGTTGTCAAAGTAGCACCAACTATTGCCTCCAAGCTGGTAACACGAAGGCACATCCAATGCCAAAAAAGCACTCCATGCCTGACTTCTCTACATACAGGACTAGTAACGTGCAGTAAATAAGCATTACTTCATATATTTTAGCTTACTAATGATGGCAGTAAAAAAAAAAACAAAAATTAGGTTTTTATTATCATTATTGTAGAAAGCACAGTATTATAATATTCAAAGAGGGATCATACAGAAATAATCTGCAAGTAAGTTTGGCAGAAAGTCTTGGACTGACGTACTACACCGACTGCACAAGTTAATTCATAGCAGACAGAGCTACTTCAACAACCCCCTGCCCCCTCTTTTGCATGTTTTAAAACCAGAAACCGAGATATTCCTACAAGCATTCTGATCAGCGTAATTACGAGTTACCTGAGTTTATGTTCTTAACTTTATTTTACGCTATCAGAAAATCAGGGCCTGGATTACACAGCAATTATGAACACAAAATATATACCAAAATCAGAGGTAATAATATTTGTATTATAGAGCATTTAATTTGTTTTTCCTCCTCATCATCACCAGTCTCATAAGGAAAAGAGACAGATGAAAATTATTCTAAGAAAAAAAGTTACCTCCTCCAACAATCTGGTATAAACACACAGGTTGAAAATTCAAGATTAGCACCCCCGAATATTAACAGCAGCAGACAGACATTACGCTGGATAGCATTACGCCTCTCCTCCCTTATCTGCTGGGTTTCAAAACCAGCATCAGAAAACCAAGCACATTCTGCTCAGGTTGGCACGATCCACGCAAACAAACACAACCTGACAAATAGGAACAGCATGCGGCTCAGGGTATTATCCAAAGGTCATATTTGTGCTGACGCAGTGAAAATGAGTTTGAGTCACAGCAGTTTCTCCTGTGTGAGAGTATCTGCACAGGGTTGTGGTTACTCCACTAGCACCAGCCATCCGTGATGGCTCCCAACTGGCTGCAGAGCTTAGTGTGCACAGGGGACCCTCTGCAGTCATAGAGGATCCCCATGGACACCAGGTTTTGGTCTACTTCAGCAGCCAGAGATCATCCCTGCACTTCTACCCCCACCCAGCCTGGTTTAAAGCAGAGCTTGAACAACTCTACCAGGGCAAGAAAGTCTCACAGCACCAATATCAAAGCTCTTCTGCAGCCTCTCCGTCCTGACCCAGCTGTCCGGAGCAGGGGTGGTTATTGCCGAGACACACGGACGGTGACCAGGACAACACACGCTGTCACGCTGCAAACACAGGTTCACACCGTACAGCAACCTCTGTAAGCACTTCTCCATGGCACTAGTTGGACAAGCACTATTTTTTCTTTCAGAAATATCCTCCCCTTAACTGAAAGGATCAAACACAGTACAGAAAACCTCACCTAAACCAAATGTCATGCACCAATTTTCACCTTTGTTAAATAACGTAATTGTCCCGGAAACGGTTCTTCAGCAATCCTGACAGCCAGCACGAGCACACAAGCTGTACTCCAAAGAGAAGTGAAGCACAGTGGGTATGCTAGGGCGGCATGCAGTGGCAGTCAATAACCCTGAGCTGGCTTTGTTCCTTCATAAAATAAATGATTAATAGCTCAGTATAGTCCGTCTGCTATTCAAGGCTTGCTGAAAATTTTTGATCGGTTTGATTCATTAACCTTTAAAACTGCCTCTAAGAGAGGCTTAAAATCTGAAGGAGATGCATCTTTTTTTTCAAATGAACACTTCAATTTTATCCAGAAATCCTAATTTTTGACAAACTGAGCTAAGCATTGAGACATTCTGCTCCTCTTTAGAGGCTCTCAGCAACTCACAGTCAGATGCCAAGGAAGAAATAACATGGTAAAATAAAGTTGATGTAGACAAACAAAACCACGTTCATCTTAAAATTCAAAACCGACCAGGGCTGGGGAGAGAAAATGGCACTTATTTGTGATTCTTAAGCACTCGGCTAATTCACAGGTGGCTTCCCAACTGTCTCTTTATTTCTTTTGGTTTTAATGCTAATAAAAAAGGAACACAAACAGGGGACTCAGTTCCCCACACAATGCACTGGGGGAGGGCAGGGAGTGTAACTTATGTATCCGAAAAGTCCGACTCAGACAAATTACTTCTAGTTCACTTCCTTACTACACGCCCGCATTGTTCCAACACCTCGGTAGCATAAGGGGTTCATCCCCAGCTATCTGGTCACAGAAACAGCAATGCGGACTAATGCCGTTAAAGAACTGTTCCAATTACTTCCCTGGGGAAAGAAGTGACTTGCAGCTTAACGTCCTGCCCCAGCGCAGCAGGAAAACCAACCGTCTGCAAACACCCGGCTAATGGCTGCTGCTCCACGGGACCTGCTCCTGGGATGAGCTGCAGTTTTTCTACCAGGGACGGCAGCTGGTTCCGGGATCCTAAGTACAGATGGTTTGAGGCTCGGGCACAACTTGGTTTGAAAGTGAGGTTGGTGATAGATTCCCAAGAGAATAAAGGGCGTTTTGAACCGAGGGCAATTGATGGCCACTGCTGCCAGGTTGATACTAGAAACTTGCTGTTGGCTTGTTTTTGCCATCTAGGGAGGACAGAGATACCATGGTAGCGTAAAAAGGACAGGACAGGTCACTTGTCCTTACATGGCCAGAGAAGGGCTTCACAAGCAGTCACATCATTGCAGTGGCAGAACTACTAGCAGAAGAAAATGATTTTGCCTCTGAGGGAATCACAAGCCTTTCTCAGACAAGGGAATGCCAGCTATAAATTAAAAAGCTAAAAAACTTCTTATAGATACATGGCTCACATAACCAGCCTGCACCAACAATAATTATGCGCATTCAAAGATTTGCAAGTCTAATAGTTCTAGGGAGAAATTTTCAAGCCATGGCTGTCAGATTCTGGAAGCATCTTCTGAAATTCTATCAAAGCTTGTAGGAATTCAGCAATATTAGCAGAATATTAACATTCTTATTTGGAACAATATTGAGGCTTCTGACATAAAAATAGAGTGCTGCACTCATGCTGCTTCAGATATCCAGCAGTGGTGCAAATAATGACCCAATGTTTATAAAGAAGTCGGACCTCACCTGTAGCTTCAGTATTTTTTCTGCACTTGAATCTTTAAGCCTAGCTACACCAAACAAAATCTTTAACTACAAAGAAATAAAATCAGTTCCTAACTTCTATAGCTTTCCTGGGGTCTATCTGATTAAATACTGATTGGTGTTCAAATTCAAGTATCCAGTACAGAGGTGATGTTAAAAGCTGAAGGCACCATGGACAGTTATTATGGCAAAGCAGTATCTTGTCTTTTGGGCATCAAAGACGACTACATCATGGATTTGCATGGGAAGCACAAAGAAGCTTCCGCCTCTACACTGTAAGATCTCACAGCGAACGCAGTTAGACTTAGCATTAGATTCAGTTCAAGAGCTAGAAGACTCTATTCCTACTCAACCCGAGACACTCAGGACGTGATTCAATCCTAAACACCACAGCACCAGACAAACTACGTGGAGGGGAGCGTTTAACTCTCCCTCTTACTGACAGAGACAGTGGAAAAATAAAGAGCAAAGAAGCACTCTGAAGATGCGTAACAGTAGTAAAAGAGTTTAGGAGGACAAAGAAAAATGACTTAAGAAGAAACCAAGACTTTTTTCCTACTCAGAAACTACCTGAACTTAAATGCACTTGTTTCAGTCGTACCGTTAAATACAACAAACTGTCGAGCCCAGAGAGTAAAGAGACTGCAAAAGATGATGAAGAATAGCATCAGTGGGATTATGAAATGACAAGGTCAGGTCAGGATGGAAAAGCGGATGGGTACAGGGAGAACTAACCTTTTTTAAATGGGAGGTATAAAAGGAGCAAATAAGATAGTCCTGATTGAGACAAAAGGGAACAGCTGGCACAGGGTGCTTACAAACTCTCCTGTGATACCACCACATAAAACCAGCATGTCAGGAATTATTTTAGTGTACATCATTAAATGAATGGTATAATGTTATACAGCAGTGTACCATTAACAGTTTGATTTTATTAATTTTAGAATAAAATCTGCTTTTTTTCAGCTATCTAGTCAGTCTTCTGCTAAGGCCCAGGGTGCGCTGCACTATTCCTGGGGCTCAGCAGTGTATTTTTAAGAGGAAGATTCACTTTTATATTCATCCGTGGCCTCAACCTGGCTCAGCAACAAGCCTGCACAAACTTTAGGTACATTCAAGTTTGATTACAGCTAACACACACCACTGCTGCGGAGGCTAGATTCTGGACCTAAGAGAAACCCATGTGCTTATCTCCCACCGAAATAAAAGTGCTTGTTAGAAGTGTTGCTTGCTTCTGCGTATAAAGCACCCAGTGTGATATCTGAGGGCGTGCAACATGCCTCAGCCTGTTTTCAAAGGAGCCTAAGTTGCGTAACTGTTTTTGGTATTTAGTTCAAGCAGCTTTTAAAAACTTTACGAGTAAGTGTAAAATAATTGCAGAGTATTAATTAGTGCATTCTGCAGAGGGACAGATTCAACCCAAGTGTGTGAAAGAAACCAAGCAAAAATAGTCCTTCTGACTCTGATTTACCAGGCTTGTACCAGACAATCTTAACAGTTTTATTCTCAAACATCTTCTTGTCTTTCTGAGGGAAAACTGCAGAGAAACTCTCTTAAGGAGCACATAACTGCCCTTGTAATAGTTTAAACAAGATTTCCAGTCACCCACAGAAACCAAGAAATTATGTCCCTGCTTTCAGACCCGAGCAGGTCCCCCACTCCCGTCACACTACGGCGAGCACAGCAGCACAGAAAAACGCTTCCATCTCGTGAGCATTCAGACAATCCCTAGAACATTTTTTTCATTATTAGACATACCCCCTACTTACTGTCACGCTGTCATTTTATAAGTATATTTAGTTTCTTTAAAAACACATACTTGTAGGGAACAAAAGGCCTCTTTTTAAACAGACTTATTTTAACTCAAGATTTCCAAGGCATTTTACTCACTGAGGACTGCAACAAGTTCCTGTGGGGTATTTACTTGCTCTAAACAGAGCCAAGCAAAGACTAATCAGAATATTGTGGCCAGGACACAAGCAGCAACTGTGCTTGATAGATGTAAATTTAAGAAAATCACCAGTCAAGAGCAACAGAATAACCTTCTCCCTTAGCTGCTGGAAGGTATCATCCCATTCAAAGGTATTTTGCGATGAACAACCTACTTGCTATCTGTCCTTTTGTTATAAATGAGAAAGTCAGAAATGTCATGCCATACGTTACTATCGTCATACAGGTAGGTCATGGAGGACTGCAGAGAAGGCTGCAGAGTTTGCCGGTGGTATTCAAAGAGCCAGAGAACTGTCCCCCATATCAGAGCAGCGACAAGTGGAAAGGGGTCCTGCTTTGGCTGTGGGACGTAGCCCTTTTCCACTGCCAGCCGAGACAAGCCGAACAGGATACGAGACAGCAGGTACATAATGATCTGCATGAAGAGAAAACCCGAAGAACATTAGGTAAATAACCAGGCACACCAGCCAGGTGAAGCGATTTCGAAGCAATAAGCCAGGCAAGAGAGGTGGAAACAATTTACTCAACAGCAAACAGGCTATAGGCTCACATATCAAGCAGTCTTTATAACCGGAGACATTTGTGTCCTCCCTATGTCTTCAAAGTCCTACTTCTCTGATGGTCCTCTACTTTAGTAATCAACAAGTTACACTTGATGAAACGTATCTTTGCAGTTGCTCAACTTTCATCTTTGCTCAAGTAACGCTACCTCAGGTGCTGCTGCTAGAATAGTCACGGAGCAGCCCTGCTAACTTGCCAAGCAGATACAAACTCAGTAGACTAGACACATCCTAAAAACAGACTGGAGGTACACTCTTGCAGGGCATTGCATAAGTAAAACACTTTTGATTACTCTGCATCTGTGTGTTTTACTGAGTGATTAATCTGTGACTGACTGTTAACAGCCAAGCTTGCCCTGAGCAGCTTTTGTCAGTTTAACCAGTTTAGTTAGGTGTGCTCAGTAACCGACTGTGCTCTATGCTCACAACGTTCAAGTTGCAGGGTTTAGCCCTGCAAGCGGGCAGACTAGGAGCGCAGGCAGGCAGTTACCACAACACAGATGACTGGTGGGGTAACCCAACGGCTTTGGATTGCATGACTGCCTGCCTGCCGGCCTTCCCCGGTACACCAGTGCAGCTCTGGAGGTAAACCTGGGCTTTCAGCTCTCCAACTGCACACACCGTTCACAGAGGCACACAACCACCTTTAAGATTTGAGCGCAGCACAGCCAAAACAAGAACTTATGCAAGGAGATATACGATAAAGGAGTAACGCTACACGGTAAGAACCACCAGAAGCAACCCAGGCTGTACCAACCACTTCCTGGCACACTATCACACATCTGTTGGGTTTTTTGTCAAGGAAACTTTCAACAAACGCATTTACCTGGCTGTTGATGGGATTGTTCTCACCGAACACTAGCCAACCTCCAATGCAGGCTGCAAAGAAAGAATGAAATGGAATTTTTTTCCCCTGTAGTCGGGACTGCAACGCCATCAGCCCCTTGTAGGTGAACACAAAATATGCCAAGTTCCGGGAATGAGTGTACGTAGCCTGAGCAGTCGATTTCAATTTCTCTCTTAAACTGAGAAAAAGAAACAGACAATTAGAAGAGCAAAAAGGCAGTACCACTGCAGTCACTCAGCCTGGACACCACGCCCCTCTGGCCTGCCCACCTAGACTGATAGCTCAGGCATGCCACAAAACACCTACTTTGTGAGGAAGGACAAATCCCTTCACCTCTGGCTCACTCATCAGAATATATTCAACACCTCTACCTACAACTGCAGACTGTGCTGTTGTCTAATTCTACAAATAGTCAAGGAGCCTTAGGGTTTTTTTTCTTTTTTTTTTTTTTCTGAGTGCCAACCTCTGGCATAAGCAGGGAGAACCACAACACGCACTGATATAGCTTGGCTTCCCTTCTTTGAACAGGACAGAGTCCTGCTGTTTGCATCTGCTAATTTCTCCTCTGCCCACTGGTTCTCATTAACAACTGCACAAGTGGTGTGCGTATGAGTTGTCCTGTAGAGCTATCAGGACACACTCACATATCTTTCTGCTTTTTAAGCCTTTTAAACACAAAAGATTGAGTGCTTTCATTCAAGCACTCAAGCAGTAACATAGAAATACAGAAGTAGGGTTCATACCTTCCACTCTTGAACAGCAAAGTCATCACCAGGGCATGCGGGGCACGAATTTTTGCTCCATAACTGCAAAAGTGAACAGATATTTCAGACTTTTTGTACCGTGCTACCAAATGATTGTATTTCTATTCTACTAACAGCCAAAAGATGCTACTGAAGCAACCACATCGTACTTGTAGATCAGCCCAGCAGCAGCAGCCCAGCAAACCAGAAGGAGCTCTGGCCACAAGCGTAAGGTGACATGCAACCCAATAAGCCAGGCCCAAAGGGGAGCCCCCCGCCAAGGGGTTAAACCTCCGGTTATCAGTGAGGGAGACAGAAACGCCTCTCCTGACCTCTACCACAACAGCCCCGGCCTCCTTACAAGAAAGGAGGGCACACGGCAGCCTTCCCGCTGTTGTCCCAAACAGAACAGGGACAGAACAGAAGAGTCGACTGGGCCCCGAGGGAACTGAGACCCGCCCCGCCCCGGCCC
>NW_010527875.1:0-17941 GCF_000687285.1 Phaethon lepturus
TAAATTACTATATAATTTATATATGTAAAAATAGTCACTTTTCCTAATGCCAGCCTCATTTCATATAATGATGCATATGAATGGTTCTGTCTGAATTTCTTCATGCTACCAGTACCCCTTGCACTTATTATACAATGCAAACCTCATCAGGAGGAAAGGTACGTTTGAGATTCTGGATGGATATTCACTGGGCTATATTACAGGCATGGTTTTCTGTTTTTTCTGGCAGCAGTTTACTGTGAGGACTGCTGCTTGACATTCACTTCTTTCTGTCGAGATTTAGTAGAGACTTGTTTTTGTTCATAAGGAGTCTTAAAACACTATAGGCAGAAGACAAATGCAAGCAGGTTGCCATCTGGAATATGTCAGCAGGGTGGGACTGCCTACTTCATGTCCCATACCAGCCGCTGTAGTTCAGCTAGGTATACCACAAAACACAGTCCAGAGAGACTCCCCTTGTTCTTAACATAGGCAGATGATTAAACTGTCCTGAAGATAATGGGATTTCAGTCACTGTCCATAAGCTCTGAAAAAGCAGCTCCTGTGCTAATCTTACATTAGTGAAGATGCGTGTGTGAATGCCAGATAAGCCTGAATGGAAACTATACTAGTGTTTAACAATGTCTTAGCGGCAGGCTTCTGTGTGGCTTTTGAAGGGGGGATTTTGCTGCTGCATTTGCCTCACTTGCTTGTGATGTGGGGATTAAGTCCTTGATTTTGCCTGGAGAAGTCAGTGAGGTTGCCTCTAACTGTGCCCAATGCAGACCTGTCCAGGATGTTACAGATGGTGAAACAAACACAGTGGTTTCTATGTTCTCCTCTGCCAGCTCCGCTTGTTTCTCACATTTGCAGTTCTCTGCTGAGCCTGTCTCCTGCTCTGGGACCTCATGCACAGCTAGTCTATGCTCCACTGCTTATGTTTATGTATGAAATCATGGAGCAGGACAAAAACTATAATGCAGAACTGCAACTTGTAGTGCTAACAAGTAGTGCTGGTATTTACTTCTGGGGTCTCTTTTGTCTGTAATCCTTGAAACCTGTGATACACGAGGTCTTTCATTTTGCAGTCAGGTGCTTACAAATCACAAAGCCTAGAGAATCTGAGATAAGGCAGGAGGTCTCCAGCCCACTGTACCATATGGTAGATGTTGTGGGCCTATCTACCTTTGTTCTCAGATAACTTCTGCCTATATTGTGTGCAATTCTGGGAGCCACAATTTAAAAAGGGATGTTAAGGCACTTGAATGCATCCAGAGGAGAGCAACAGAGCTGGTGAAAGGGCTGGAAGGCATGTCCTGTGAGGAGCAGCTGAGGAGTCTGGGTTTGTCTAGTTTGGAGAAAAGGTCACCCATTGCTCTCTACAGTTTCCTGAGGCGGGGAGGCACAGAGGGAGGTGCTGATCCTCTTCTCCATGGTATCCAGTGACAGGGTGCGTGGGAATGCTTCAAAGACACACCAAAGGAGGATCAGACTTGACATTGATAAACATTTCTGTACTGGGAAGGTGGTCAAACACTGGAACAGGCTTTCTAGAGAAGTGGTCAATGCCCCATGACTGTCAGTGTTTAAAGCCATTTGGACAATTCCCTTAACAATGCTTTAACTTTTGGTCAGCCTGGAGGTGGTCAGGCAGTTGGACTAGATGATGATTGTAGGACCCTTCCCCTGAACTACACTATTCTATACTATTGTAGTATGGTTGTGTTGAAGATCTACTATCTTTTGAATCCTTTTTTTCTTTGTCTAATGCTTTGAGTATATGCCTTTTAACAACATTTTGAACATGAAGAGGTAGCGTTGGTATCTGATGGGTACATTTTTCACAAGGAATGGTTTTATAGGCCTTTTCTTCTACTAATGCATACTGCTGGCAAAGGATTTTCTTCAAGAAACTGGATTGAGTGCAGTTATGATGTTTGCAGCTGACACAGGGGTAGAAAGGAAAATCCCATGTAGGTGTCTCTGTGCTTCCAGAAAAACAAAAGAAACATAGGTTCTATAGCTGTTCAAGTCTGATTAATCTATACCCACCTTGGATCTTCCTTGTTCATTTATTTGATGCCAGATCCTACAATGGCAAGCTGTAAGGCTTTGTTTGTTCTCCAGGAATTCGTGTTAAAACCAAGGAGCAAGATGTCTTCTGAGGAAACAGATTGTTGACTGTGGAGATGATGAAAATGAAACAAGTACAATGAAGGTCAGCTGATTTATTCCATCCATGATCCAAACCAGGAGGAGGAAAACTAGCCAGGTCCTTTCTGCCTCTGCCTTTCTTGAGAAACCTTCCTTTTATGTTTGCTTGCCTCTGTTGGGTCTATTGCTCATAAAAATCATACAAATGCTCTCACTTGTGTCTGCTGGGATCTTACTTCCGTTGTCTTATTTGTAAGCAGGCACTGAGAGCAGAGTGTGCTTATTTAGTATCCTTGGAGGAAATAAGCAACCTTCAGCCTGCTGATTGTAGAGGTACACCACAAAAAGCTTAACTAAGATTTCTCTTGCTGAGCATCTGCTTGCCAAGAGCCTTCTTAGAGTGGAGTGACATGGATAAACAGAAGTTTTCCCTCAGAGAGGAGAGAGGGAGAAATAAAGAAATTTCACATGCATTAAGGAGTTTGTCTAGGATTCCTTCATGGCAGAACAAAAGATGCTTCTCTTTGATTCTCTGTCTACTTCGAAGGAAGTTCTGCATATTTTTCATCTGAACACCTATTGCTGTAGACCTGAATCTTTCTGGCTTCTCTTTTTTTGTACCTTTCATAATTGAAGTTGGTTCACATGGAGGCAGAGAAACATGATGGTTTCTTGCCAACTGCATACTTTTTGCACAAATAGAGTTTGTCAGTGCTGAATTTTTGGTCTGTGTTGCATAGGAAACACTATCTGCAAGCAGCTGATTTGGAGTTGGGCAGGAGTCTAGTGCATGTCGCACTAGTTATTCAGACTTTTCTGGTGAGATAGGACTCTGAAAATGTAAGCTACTTGTTTGCCGTAGTGTTGGCAAAGAAATGTGTGTCAATGCTTAGGCTGACAGATAACTGTACTGCCATGTCTCTGTGTCCCTGGATCCACCTCTTCTTTATTGCTGGGGAGCACAGGGAATGTTGACCAGCAGAAAAGAAGTTTGAATCTTGTGTTTAAGGTAATTGAATGGGAGATGGTTGTCTCAACTGCTGGCCTCATCTGTGGGAGAACCCTGGGTGTGCTTGGGAAGGTCACTTGCTCTCTAGGTTAGATGGTGCCTTTCCTAGTCCCCTTGCATAGGAAGCAGTATGTGGCTCCTTTACTCCAAGAACAGGACATAGTCAAATGTGACTCACAGGCAGCTGAACACTGCCCTTCTCTTCATGGGGAGGGAATAGAATTCTTTTTGCTTCTGTCACTCCTCCTGCTTCTTGGTGCTTGGCAGAGTTGAGCTTGCATACTTAACGGGCTTGAAAGTTTGTCCTTGACTTCATACTGGCAGTGAAACTTTCTTGCTCATGCTGCCTCCGTCCCACCATGTTACTGCATGTAGTGTGAGGTTTTCTGCATACCCCCTGAAGGGGCAGAAACTGTGGAACTGCCTGGTCTCTGTTCCAGTGCCTGCCCTAAGTTTATGTGTCCATTAAATTCCTTGAAAATACATGTGTTAATGAAAATTAAAATTTTAATTTGCAAGCAGAATTTGGAAAGGTTTTACCAGAACATGTGTTTTTTTTTTTTACATGAAAAACTGTTTAAAAACACAGTTTGTGTTTTCTCAGCAATCAAGAAGAGTAAGATCACAAACCTGAAAGACTGCATGAGACTCAGACATCATATCCAAACAGATGTATTTTTATTCTGTGACAACCATTTATTTTACGCTGGAGTTAAATGTATATGTGTCACTCTTCCCTGAATCCATCTGTGGCTCTTACTGAATGAAGTGTTTTGTTCTTTATGAATCAACCGATTTCTTCTTGCAGTTTCCTTCAGAATTATTTTTTTCATTAAATAGAATAAATTTAATGTTAAAAACTCCAACAAACAAAATACAAACAAAAAATTGAGGAGAATAACAAAATATTCAGAGGTTTTGTTAACTGCTACATTGTTGTTAACATCAACATAGCTGCTCCTGCGCATAGTTCTAGCTCAGAATAAAACCACTTGGGAAAGCATTTTAAAAAACCCCTGTCTCCATTAGACAAGTGTTTTAAAATTTTCTCTCTTTTTGTGTGTGCATTCTGTATATTTAAAGCACTTTTCATGTGACAGTTGCCACTTTCTCCTCCATATTTTTCTTACTGCACAGTTTAAATATCAGCAATTTCTGTTCCATGTTAGCTACCCTGCACAGTGACAGATTAAAAGGAGCATGAAAGAGGAAATTTATAATTACATGGAGATGCATTAAAATGCTGAGGAAAAAGGTTAAGAAGAGACACAACTGCGCTCTCTGAATACATGAGACAAGTAAACACTGCAGTGAAGGAAGAGCTACTTAAAATGAAGGACAATATTGGTAAAAGAAAAATCTGAATAAATTGTCCATGAACATATTTGAGTCAGGAATTAGAAGAGTGTTTCTGACTAGTGGAAGAAGAGAGAGATGCTGGGGAAGTGGGGAGAAATGGAAGCTTGGTTTCAGGTGGGTTTCAAATAAATTATCAGTGTAATTGTGCATGCCCAGAGAGATAGGGCCAGTAAGGCAGGAAATAATATTCTATCCTGAGTAGCTCTATAGAAAGCAGACAAATTCTTTGGCTCTTCACTTGTAAGACTGTTCATAACAACAAAATCAGCCTTAAAAGAGCTTTAGTTTTTACACTCAATTTTGATGTTTTTACAATATGTGACAGTCTCTGACAAGGTCCAGAGGTCTGGCCCAACTTAGTGGGGAGCAGCAGTTAGCCCATCTCGGTTGTCACAGAGCTGTTGTTAATTCTCCCTTGTCTGAAAACTTTTTAGCCCTGTTGTGTCTGCAAGAAAGGAGAGATCTGCCAGCTGTATTATCTCACTTCTTCAAGGATGATCTGAAATTGACTATCAGATTCAGATTGAAAGTGATTTTATTTCAAAGGACTTGGTGGATTTGCAGTCATTTCTAGAATAGCTGGTCAAGTTGCTTCTGTAAAGTAAGCTCACAGCTACACTGGATATTTTTCCAACTGTGGTGTTTCAGCCCAGGCAGAGATTTTGAGTTTCATGTAACAAGCACAGCTTGAAATTCCCTCCATGGTAACTTCTACCTGCAGTTCACATGGAAGCAGCTGTTTGCAATACATTTCTTTATATGTTTGTTTTATGCTTCAGTGGAGAAATAAATAATTTCAGAACTAGGTGTTTCTCTGGAATCTCCTCACAGTTTTGAACAGTTGTCTGGGAAGAAGCTATTCTGTCATCCTCAGTACCAGTATTTACTATTTTACTTGTGATGGCAGATTGTTAGACTCAGTTTATGCTCCTCACTTTATGCTCCTGCTTCCTACCCTGGCAATATCTTGGATTCATGTAGGCACTTTAGGAGGGTGCCTTATGCTGGCTTAACACCCAGGAAGAGAGGCATGTTTTATATACAGGACTGAATCCCTTGTGCTCAAATGTCTCCTTTAGCGTTGTGAAGCTCTGTCCCCATGGGTGATAACTTTCCACCCAAGTCTCCTTAAAACTGCCTGATTACTTCAGAAGTGCCTACTCAAAGAAAACCTTCAGGAAGGGTATACAGGCAGATGGTAGGATACCAGATCATTGCTGTAGCAAGATGGTGGCTTCCAGAAGAGAAGAGGAACATGCCATCCTTTTCTGCTGGCTGTGTATCTTCTTATACTGCTAGCAAGCACTCTGCCAGGCAGAGATCCCAGTGCAATTCACATCTCTCTGAACACCATGTCAAGATGCACCCTTTTCTTGTCATGTGGCCTGAGTTCTTCTGTCATGGAGACAATAATTTGTGTCCTGGCTAAGACACTTGATTGGGACTTCTGGTTTTGCTTTTTAACTCTCATCTGGTAAAACTTTTCAGGTGGTACTGCTTCTGCCTGGACCTCAGTTCCTCTCTTCCAAGACTGTTTACATGTGTTCCTGCCATGCTGGTAGTTGCTTAAAATAGGTGGGTAAATCACATCCTCTTCACCACCACAACAGACAAGAGTGTTCTGGTTCAGCAATGGCTAAAGTGAAGACAAAGCTGGTGCAGTTTTAACTCTGTTTCACATACTGAATCCTCTCCCCAGGTTAAATGCAGGGTATGCCAACTTCTATGCTGTTTTAACTCTAGCCAACTATTGTGAATTGGTCACCCTGAGTTAAGAATATCCATTACTTTTTCTCTCAGTTGTAGGCATGCTGTCTTATTCCTGGTTCTCATGTGGTTATTTGTCTGATATTTATTTAGGGTTCATTTTAGTGTGTATTTTGCTCTGTACTCTAGAAGACTAGGTTCTTTTTATGTGCTTAAAAAATTAGTTTTAATTAAAAGACAACAATTGGACTAATCTAGCCCAATGTAGACAAGCTCTAGATGACCAGTGAAACCCAGGGCTTGATTCTGCACAACAGGGTCCTGTGGCCTCATAGGCATTGTTCTGATACAGCATAATGTAATTTACAAATTTCAGCTGTTCTAAACAGCTTTTTTTGATAGAGATTGTCAATCTACAGCAGCTGAAAACCAGCATTTCTACTAATTTCTTGCAGATTCAAGTAAAATAATCACAGGGTTTTTCTTTCCCTTCTCCTTAAAACTTCACAAAAATTTCCTCAAAATGTCATGATTTGGAGTATTTCTTGCTTCCATACAGTCTGAAAAGGATGGGTCAGATCTACCATCTCTACTGCTGGATTTGCATGGAAGAGGCATTTGTGGCACATTATTAGGGAGGGGCTGACTAACCCAGAGGTGGTATTAGTTACATAAGAGCTCAAACATACGCCAAGTGCACTACGGATGCTTTGGAGTGAAGCAATTATCTGTTTTGTTGGCTTAAGAACAGAACGACCTAGATTCTCTCTTCTTTTTTATCTTCCCCCTCCCCCCCACTTTTTCCTCACGGGGTGGCCCACTTAGTTGATTAAACTCTGACTCAGTTATAAATGGTTGTGTTACATCTGAGAATAAAGCAGATGTGAAGAGACTGGAGTTGATAAAGTAATTTATTTTTTGCCTTGTTGGTTAGCTGGAAATTATGGTTGGTATTAAGTGACAAGCCTTAGTTTTAGTAGCTTTTGGGCAACAGCTGTCTCAACAGCCTTTGCTGGAAGTAGGGAATGCAAAAGTGATTCAATGAAAAGTTGTGCATTTCATGGTAGGAAAAAAAAGGTAATGGTCTAATTTATAAAAGATTTGAAGTAATGTTTAAATGCAAAATAAGCCCAAAGTCAGCAAATGCAGTGACAGCATGGTTCCTATTTGGTTTGAAGTGAATATGTAAAACACATTGATACTTGTGCATTATTTATAATTGTAATGCACCTGCAAATTCTCTAATAAATCATCAGAGGCATCAGAAGGGTAAATAAGTCATCTAGTCAGAGTTTGCAAAGGAAGTGGCCAAACTCCAGCTGAAAACAACCCATCCTACATAGTCTTTGGTAACAGAATTATCCTTTAGGTTAAGGACATGATGGCCAGATAACATGTGGTCCATGTTAAAGAATACTGCATTTAATGGAAACTGACATTGCGTGTATTGTGTTTGTTCCCTCATTTATTTTCTCCTCTCATTTGAAGCTCAGGGAACAGAACAAAAGCAAATCTGTTTAGTGCAGGACAACCTTGAAAGTAAAATTCCTCTTCCTATGAAGTTCAAGGAGGGAAAGGATCCAATGAGCGCTCTGATCCCTGAAGACATATAGAGTCAAATTGCGCCTCTAGGTACATATCTGCAGCAGGGATGAAGCTGTGGATGGAACCTAGCACCAGATTTATGCATGAACTCCAAGTGGTGGGAGGAGTAACTTCTGTCTCTTTGGGCTGCATGCTTAGCATGACTTCTTGCTGTATCATTGCATGACCTGCAGCTGAGCAGCATGCCTTCACACTGTTGCCACCTGCACATTCAAACATGACAACTTTGCCAGGTGAAAAAGAAACTGGCATTCTGCTTTTATTTCTGCCTGTGATATCATGGAAAGCTGATGCTGTAAATTAATTTCCTGATGACAGGACAGAGGAAGCCTACCCATTCCTCCTCTGAAAAGTCCCATCATGCAAGTTCAGCTGTAGTGTGCTGTCTTACTGCTCACTGGCTTGGGAAGTGGTCCTAGAGCTGCAAAGTCTGTTCTATACAGTGTGAGAGGGATGCTCTCCTTACCTGCCTGGATTCCCATTTGGCTTCAGCAGCAAATGAAGAAAGTATCTGTCTGTGACAAAATCTGCCTTTGATACGTTGAGACTTAAAGAAGTTCCTTGGGGATCAGAAAAGAGCTCAGGGAGAAGGGCCTGGGGAAAACCTTCTTCCTGTACTTGTGCTGAACTTCCCAGTATCAGAGAGGAGTGGGCTGTTAAGGAAGCAGTATGCAAATATTCTGGGAGACACTATACCAGGCGGATGGCTGAATTAATTTGTTACGACAAGAGCTAGATCTGCTCCAAATACAGCTCACTTAGAGCAAATGAGAAAGATCACATTCTTCTATCTTCAAATAGTTTGTAAGAATGATATGCTGTTCTTCTTTATAGGGAAATTTTCTTCCATTGGGAAGGATTAATCAGTGATACCACAAAAGATAAAAGCTAGTTGTGTAATTTGAGGGCCTTGAAGGTCCTAGAAAGCCTTGACTTAAAGATGACTGCCATCATGGGAAAAGCAACTCTCAATTTTAATTGGTCTGAGTGCCATTTGAAATTTGAAAGAATGAGACACACTTGCACATGATTTCTGATGTTCTTTTGCATTTCCTCCATGTTGTGCTTTTATATTGAGTTTCACAGTTAATTTTCTGTCCTCTCTTAGTAGCTAACATACATGGACATGAACATTGGCCTATCTTACAGTTGTCTTTTTTTCCTCATTTCATGAACACTTCTGTCAGGATGTTATCTCTCTTTATTTTACTTTGGTGCTAAGATATCACTAAACCCACTTAACAGGAGAGCTTAGGAATTTTTCTTGAGATGTATCCACCATGACCAGACTATCAGTGTGGTATTCCTTATCTAATATGAGGTGCCTAGCAGAAGGATCTAATTGGCATCATTTGTTTCAGCTGCTTCAGGACTGCTGCTGTGCCCTGAGGAGGCACAGAGAGGATCTGTTTGTTTAGTCACTCCCACAGGACCAGGGATACTTTACATAGTCCATGTAAGAAAGACCCGCAGGCCTTGGCCCTGGTAATGTTTTCTTGCCTATCCTCCTTGTCACACATGCTCCTGTCTAGCTGTTCTCCAAAGGCACCTGGTGATTGATGCCCAGGTTCTAGAATCATAGAATCATTAAGGTTGGAAAAGACCACTAAGATCATCAAGTCCAACCATCAACCCAACACCAACATGCCCTCTGAACCATGTCCTGAAGTGCCACATCTACACATTTTTTCAACAACTCCAGTGATGGTGACTCCACCACTTCCCTGGGCAGCCTGACTTATCAACCTGCACAGAGCAGTAAATCACGCTTTTCTACCTACATGATACTGTTGGGAATGCCTTTCTCATGTACTCTTTAGGAGCAGGCATTTTTTAATGGTGCAGCTGGTAGGAGGTAACAGCATGAATCTACTGACATTTTGCTAATGCTGTTTGGTATGACCAGAGCTGCTGCCTGTGTTTCATAGAAATGCTGGAGTTTGTTCTTCATAGGAACAGTCTCTTATTGGGACAACAATGGAAGGGAGGAAATGAAACAACAAATCTTGTTCAAGGGCTCAGCACTCTGGTTATCCACCAATAAACCTGTTTCCTTGTGAATTTACACAGCACAGCTGTCTGGATTACAGGGCTAATATTCACATAGTGCTGCTGAAAGAGCTGGTGTGAACCGCCAGTGAAGCATACATGTAGGAGTTAATGCTATCTGAGACTTTCATCCAGTGATTTTTGGTTCTGTCTCTGTTCATGATGACATGGTAATTTTGAGATGAACTGGACTCACAGTGGAACTGTAGCAGTTTATACTGGGGCAATGTATGTGCAGCTCTCCCTGAGAAAGACCTGGCCTTGGCTTTAATGAGAAAGCATGGTGACCTGTGGCAGAAATGTGCATCCTGACCTTGGATGGGGAGAGAATGAGCTCCTTGATGGATGGGACATGCTTTGGAGCTTCCAGCGGTAAGTGCTGGACCTTGTTCATATGGTGGTAGGGTACCCTGTACTGCTGCTGGGTGTATTGCACTATGGACCACAGCCAATGGAGCCCGCTCACAACCTCAATTACAGCAGACCTCTCCTCTTGGAAAGCCCATTGCACCCTTTCAAGAGACATTCTATGCTGGGAGGGTATTTCCTCTCCTTCCCCATCTGTTAGATGTGTTCATTGCCACACAGCAAACCTACCAGCTGGCTTTGCTAAACTGCTAGCCTTGCTGAGAAGGCGACCTCTCTGTGCCTCCCACTAGTGTGTGCATGCAGTAACTGCAGAGTACCATTATTGTACAGGGCATTGAATATGAGCAAGAAGGAACCCTACCTCAACTGTGTTCATTATATGAGAATAGTAGGCTCAGAGATAGGGGAACAATCCTTGTTATCCACCATTCCCCATAATTTTTATTCCTTGTACAAGTTTGTACCAGGGCATCACACAGACTTGCTATGATTATATCACTGACAGTCTCTGAGTAGTTAAATTCTGTTCAGGGCGCAAGCAGAGAGACCTGAGGTTCCTTATGTTCTTGCAAATGCTCACTGTTCATCTTTGTTAACCTTTTAATTAGAGAACCAAATAGAGGAAGTGGTAACTGGCTTGAAATGCAAAATACTCAATAGACCTTTAATTTTAATAAGGTCCCTATTACTATTCTCTTTAACTACAAAGTCTTTGTAGGGAGCCAACTCATGAGTCAGTCTTTATTAAGACATGTATTAAAACTGGAAATAGTTGCTCTTAAAAAAATAAGGAATTATTTGTGTTGGGCAGAGCAGGGTTTGGTGTTTTTTTTTCCCTCTCATTCGAATGCACTCCCATGCCCTCAAAAACAAACCAAGAAGCACACACTGGGGCAATGAGAGGAGAGAGTACTGGCATAGTTTGTCTCATCCTTGGAAAAGCTGTCCTACCCTTGCAGCCTTTCTTGCTCAAGGATAGAGAGCACAACACATGTAATCAGCCACTTGGAGACCTGGCTGACTTTTTGCTGGCTCTCTAGTCTTAAGCACATGCTAGTTTGGTAAATGAGGCAGAATTGCCTATCCAGGGTTTTTGTTCCATTTCTGGCCTGTTGGACTATGCGGTTTTTCACAGGGAGTATGGGAAGTCCTGACTGTTTCACAGCATATTCTGGGACCCTGGGGGATATTGGGGAACAGAAGCTGTGAGCAAAGGGCTTTCTTCTCTCTGTCCACCATCACTTTAGCCTGCTATCAGAAGCAGAGCTACCTCTCCTTTAAACCTCATTCTTGGCATGTCATTAACTTCTGGTCCCAAATGGCAGTTAATTGTTGTACATTTTCTTAACATTGTCCATGTACTGCCTGCAGGCCTCTGGGTTTTAACAAGTTCAATATGGCTTATACCTACACTGACCTTTATGCGTACCAGTATGGTTATATTTAGTCATTTGCAGAGTGTATGCCTGAACCCAAGATGCCTTTTTTCCAAGATTGTGCCTGTAGCCACAAATATGTGAGAGGAAACCAACTGGACAGGCAGTGGCGCTGTTACGGTTTTTTTGGGGCATGACCTTTAGTTTTCCAGCACAGTGTCATGGCAGAAGTAGATTGGACTTCGGCTGTGATGATCTATCCGAAAAACAATGGTGCTGTGGTTTCACTGCTGCAGGATCTCTGTCAGACAGATAAGCACAAGCACAGATACGTGACTGTGTGTTGCAAACCAGTCAGCCACCATGACATCGAAGGATGCAGAGAGTTGAACTGGTTTTGGTCAAAGAATATATTTGTTGTGAAAAGCTGTTCTTTGTTATCTAAACTTCAGCTTAATTAACTTGTGACAGACGTGTGACTTTCCAGATGAAGCACTGAAGTATGTGCAGAAGCTCATTATAATGCTCAAATGGATAGACCAGCCTGACAATGGAAAGTAACACAAATCATTTTAACTACAGACTGTTTCATTATGTAACATTTTTAAAATGTGCTTTCCTCAAGCAGATCTCAGCACCTCTGGGGAACATCTACAACTTCTTCCTATGAGTAAGCACGTGTTCCTTCTCTGGCCCAAAAGGTGATAATGCAGTCTTTAACAGTCTGTGGTAGTGCTTTGCTAGAGAAGGATGAAATATAGCATTGGCATATATTCTGGCCACCAGTAAAAGAAACAGGGTGAAGGTGATTTAAACATTTTCAGCAGAACACAATCACTCAGAATATCTGGATTATTTGCTGCCTGATACACTATGTCAGCATGAGGGAGAGCTGTATTTAGTAGCTCTTCTCGAGCTATTTCCTGGCATATTACATTGATGAACTTGCAATAATTGTAGAGGCAGGAAAAAAACTAATCTAGTCTCATTTTTCTAGTGTCTTCCATGTCTTAACTATGACAGTAGTTCAGATCTCTGCTGTCTCCTTTTCAACAGAACTGCCAGTAAGTCCCCACTCTCTTACAGGAAATGTACTTGTACTTGTGCACTTGAATATCCCTCTTTTGGCAGACAGTTTTGGTTTTGCAGCCTGTCTGTTTCATGCCATTATTTGACAGCAGTTGTAATGCTAATTTTGCCCTGTGTGGCAGGCACTTTTAGCTCGCCATCATCCGGATAAAGAATTGCAGAAAGACTGGTGTGCTTGAAAGCTACTGTTTCTTTCCCTGGTAATGCAAAGTATTCTGTCTCCTAACAAGCCATGCATCTGTTACTTCCTTACGTTACCCAGTTTATACTTGCACTACTGCAACAATGGGATAAGTGTCCATGTAGTCATTCAAGTAATTAATTAAAATGAGGAACAGACCTTGCAGACCTCTCCCTGCAGCACACCCTTCCAACCTGACAGCAAATCAATTGTGCATTGGCTTCCAGACTTAACAAAGTGATACAAGTGGTGTCCAGGAGCCTTTGTATTGTTGTTTCTGCAAACATACTGATGGATACAACTAACAGACCTAACCAGCAGATTCTGAGGTCCCCTCAAAGAAGCAACATTCTAAGGGATCTCCCTGAGGCACTGCCTTCCCTTCAGGAGAATTGAGACGGCACAGGCAATGTTCCGTTACTGTATCACCTGGAGGCCCATATAAGCTGAGATGGATCCTATTAGGATTTTCTTCCTGGGAGAAAGCCCTAAATGGTCACAGATCCAATTTAGGTTGGCTTGAAATGTTTGCAAAAAGAAGAGGGTCTGTTCTTGCTTTCATACCTGCTAACCAGCAGTCAGCTTTCTAGCTTCATTGCAACAGTTTACTCTTTCATTCCTCTGCTTGCCTCTGTTAAAGCTTGGTAGACAAATGGAACAAGGAAGGGTGCTGTGAGACTAAAAGAAGGTTTTGAGAGAAATGAGGAGCTATCCTGCCAGCAGGATTTGGAGTCTGATCGGTCTTGTATTTTTAGCTGCCTTGGAGCTGTGGGTATCCTGGAACTGAGACTTACTCCTAATCTTCTAGAATTTAGATAATAATGCTGGGAAAGCATCCGTAAGGTTTGTGATTGGTATTACACTTAAGCCAATAAACCAAGCTGTTATTTGTGTTATGTATTCTAATGTATTGCATCCCTTATAGGTGCAAGGGACATGTTATTGCATGTTAGCACAGTTGCCATTACTCTCTGTGTGCTCTTCAGTCTGGTTTGATGGCTGTTGGCCTTCTTTTCTTGAGCAAACTAAAGACTTCTTTCAGTATGGAAGTCCTCTCAAAGGACTACTGTGTTTATCAAGTGTAGCATTTAAAGCAGGAGGCATCTGAGCCTTAATTCAGTATGCAAGAGACAGCATGGATGTAGTCTCACATATTTCAGGGATGTTCCATTTTATTTTGATAGAAAGGAAGACAATCAGCATGAGCCATTTCTATGTGCTGTGATTCCCTGTCCTGGTTTCAGCTAGGACAGGGCTGGTTTTCTTCACAGAAGCTAGTGGGAGACTATGTTTTGGATTTGGGATGAGAAACTGTTGATAAGGTGCTGATGTTTTGGGTTGTTGCTAAGTAGTCAAGGACAGTCCAGCTTCTCGGGCTGGCCTGCCAGCACGAAGGGTTCAAGGACTGTCTGGCTTTTCATGCTGGTCTGCCAGCAAGAAGGCTGGGGCTGCACGGGAAGCTGGGAGGGGACACAACCAGGACAGCTGACCCAGACTGGCCAAAGAGATATTCCCTACCATACGACGTCATGCCCAGTACATAAACTGGAGTTAGCCGGGGGCGGAAATAACTGCTCAGGGATGGGTTGTCGATCGCCGGGTGGTGAGCAATTGCTGTATTGGGCATCACTTGTGCTTGTACATTGCTTTGTTGGTACTATTATTGTTGTTTCTTTCTCTTTTTCTGTCCTACTAAACTGTGTTTATCTCAACCCACGAGGTTTTTTTTCCTAATTCTCTCTCTTGTCCCACTGGGGGAGAGGGAGTGGGTGAGCTGCTGCATGGTGCTTAGTTGCCAGCTGGGGCTAAACCACGACATTCCCTTAACTTTTTCAGTGCTGCATACATATACTAGTCACCTGGAGAAATTATAGCAACAAGCAGGAGAGGTTTTTTCTGAAACAGTACAGGGAGTGTTTCTGCATTGGAGACACCTTAAGTTGAGGTAGGTGAAATGAGAGGAAAACACCTCTCACATAGTTTTCACTTCCAAAGCTGGAAGTAAGTCTTCAGACTCTCTTGTGGGAATTGTCTCCCACAGTCGCATCATTTGGGCAAATGAGTGATAAACTGAAAGCACAGAGATGGAGCAGAAAGTCTGCTGCATGGTATGTCCAAGAGGCCCACACTGGAGTTAGTATTGGAGCTGTTAAACTGAAAGCAGTTCAAGGATATGTTTCCTACAAGTATATTTATGTTTTCATTATCCCTACTGCCTTTTTCTGGGTACTTACACTTTCCCATTGAGAGTGTGGCCACACAGGGAGACAGCGCAGCACAGCTAGAAACTGCCCCCAGGGCAGGAATGAAAATGAGGTGTCATATGGTTGAATTATTTTGGTTCTCTCAGCTGTGTGAATGCAAAGGCAAGTTATGTGACAAGGCAAGCTGAGGATGGGTGTTCCTGTAGCTGGTCTGTAGGAGCAACAGTGATGGTAGTCTTGTTTTTGCTTTATGCTTCCCAACTGCATCATCAGTTGTTCCTCTGAGAGAAATTAAGAACCCTTGCCCAAATCAACAAAGGGTTGATCTTACAGAGGGGCCATATAATGAAGGTGAGAGGTGAGGGTATGGGGGAAAGTAGCGGAGATGCCATGTTCACAAGAAGACAAGTATAGTTTACAGGACCTGAAAAAAAAGAGTACAGTGGTTTGCACTGGAAGTAGATCCCTTGAACAGTTGCCTGAAGCTGCTGTAAATAAGATATGCAGCCCTTCTTTTTTGGTGATCCATCACAGTTGCGCTTTCCTTGAACTGGCATGAACTTGTAAGTGACACACTGGTTTTGAATATGCCCACCAGTCTAACAGCACTTCAAGTTTCCAGCCTAAAGAGGCAGGCAGCTTTTCTTAATTCTGTCTTCCATTCTGTAAAAGCATCTAAACCCATGGCAGACTTCTAGTGTGTGCTGATTTGGGACCACTCTTGAACTTTCTTCTAGCAGCTTTGGCATTTAATCTATTTTTTTTTTTCATGCCAGCTGTTAGGAGGAGGTGTGATTTCCCAGTAGTTGTGGCCAATGTAGTGTCCCCTTGTGAGTAGGCTGCCTACATGGTGATGGGAGAAGAGATCTTTCTGTACTGGAGAACAGTGCACTGAGTTCACAAAACAAGTGAATCTGTTCTTTTAAAATTGGATAACTGCAAATTTTTGTTGGTGTTTGCAAAAAGAAAAAAAAAATAGGAAGATTGTCCTATTAGCAGTGGTAGTCATATTTGAGGCACGGCACTCAACAAAGGTGTACCTCAAGAGCATTCAAATTGTTCTCTGTAGTGGTCTTCTCTTTTTTCACTGTGTTTGAAGCTGGGGCTTTGTTTTTGGCTCTAAGCAAAAAAGACACTTCAAAGAGCTATTTTGGTGCTGTTACCTGTTCCCCAGCTCTCCTTATCTCTCGGTCTGTCTCTAAGGCACTGTCTGTCAACCTTGCCACAGACTTAAAAGGTGGGGGAAGCATCAACTTTTAACAGTTGTGTGTGTTCTTGTCTTAACAGTGTAAGCTTTAACTCAATATTAAGGCATGGCTTTCTCTGCAAGCTGAATAATTGGGATGTATAGCATAAGAGGATGAAGATCAATGGGATTCCTGGGATCCCAGCTGATGATTTGTGGCTTTAATCTGGGGATGCTTTAAATTTCGGTCTGTCAGAATATATACAAGTCCCTAGCTGAAAAAAGCATTTCAAAAGTTCAACCTTGTCATCAGTAAGGTAAAAAGCATGGGCTAAAATTTAAACATATGTGCAGCTCCTATGCTATGTTAAGGATCTCTCATTTTCTGTACACAACGAGAAAACTAAGATTTGCCCAGCCTTTATAGCCACTCTTTATTTGTTGTCTTGGCCTAGATTGAGATCTGTGCATGACAGAAAGCTGAACATGAGTGCAGAGCTATTGACAACTGGCAAGAACATCAGTGAGAACCATGATGTGTTGAGACTTATGAGGAGACCCAGGCTACAGCCATCAATTGTTACCTCCCTTTATTTTATAAGACGGTCTTTAAGCCTTGTTTCTTGCAGCTACTGGCATTTATTCTTGGCAGCAGAAAGCCCTCATTTTTAAACATTAGGTGTTTGGCCCATTTGAAGGGTGTGCAGTCAAAAACTTTTCTGGCTGCTCTTCTGAGCCATGTCCCATCTTTCTTTGCAACAGTTCTCTGTCTCTAGTATTGTTTCAGGTGCAGCTGTGCTTCTGGGTTATTTTTGCATAGCAGATTTAACACTGTGGTAAGCAGCTACTAGTTGGAATTGAGTCTTAGGGGCTCATTAGCTCACAGAAACACTTGCATATTCATTTGCATTTTAAGGGAGCTTATGATACCCTGTAATTGCAATGTTTGAAGGCTCTCCATCCTCCTGGGCTGAGTAGCCACTGTTTTTCTGTTTATTTGGTAAATAGCAGCAAAATTAACTATCTGTTTAGATAGCAGCTAGATTTCTTGTACCATTAAAAGCCATAGAGGTAGTACCCTCCCCATCCCTCTTGCAGCATGCACTGGGACACCTCTTCAGTAACAACAATGGATCCTACTTCTTTAGAACTCACTAGACTGTAAGGTATTTTCCGAAGGATGGGAAGGTCTTTACTGCTTTTCACAGAAGAGAGAGTTAAAGCTGCAAGTTAAAGCCCACTCACTGGGATATGAGTAGGGTGAACTTGCTATCCTGACTAAGAACCAGCTGTGTCCCCAGTGCTCATCTCTCCTCTTGTCTGTGTGGAGTGATAGAGGGCTGACACAGGCTTGGAAGACATTTTTCTTCTGCTCCTATGTTCAGCCCCAGGTATTAGCCTTTGAAACAGCAGTTGGCAGACTGACTGGCTTTGAAATGAACTCAGTCACCAAGACACCTGGCATAGTGTCCCTATGATAGGAAAGGAGAGTCTGCAGCAAGCAAAAAGGAGTGGGGAAGGAAATGGGAACATCATGTGAGGGAAGGAGACAAGAATGGAGATACTCTGACGTTTCTTTGGGTAGGAACTCAAATTAAGCAAATATGCTTTAATAGCAGGGGTTGGACTAGAGACCTCTCAATGTCACAGAATCACACAGAATCACTAGGTTGG
>NW_010527876.1:0-10479 GCF_000687285.1 Phaethon lepturus
TGCCCCGAGGGGGACCTACCCCGAGGCGGTGTGTTCCCGGCGCGGCCACACGCAGGCACAGGCACCCACACACGCACAGCCGGGGCTGGCCTGCACGAGGGGGAAACTGCTTCAACAGCATCCTTCGGTCTGGGGGTTTGCTGGTGTATCTGCCGGGTAAGAGACTCTCCGCCACGGGAAAAAGAAAAAACCCTGCATCTCCCTTCACTGCCCCTCTTGCCTGGCACACCTGGCGCAGGTTGCGGCACTTGGCCTTGCTGCTGGGGCCTGTCCAGCCCCACTGTCTCCTCAAACTGTCCAGCAAGGACAAACGCAATGGTCAAACGTGGGATGTGAAGTGTTTGTTGTCCCCGGTTGGAAGATGACAACCCTTCATGTTTCTTTGGGGGCTGGAAAGTAATTTACATCTGTGGCGGTGTCCCCCATCGTTCTGGACAACATAAATATTGTTTAGGGCTTGTTTATACATGTAGCTGTTCAGGAGGAGCTATTCCTGACTAATTTCATGACTAATTTCCAGAATAAGGCTGAGCTGTTCCGGTTTAGTTTAACACTGTGAGTTTTAATTAAAGAGGAAAATAGGGCACACCTATTCTGGGAGAGGGATGTTTACAGAGTTGTTGTTGAATAACTTCTGTGTAGATGAGCCAAGAATCAACAGACACCTAACTCGGCTTCCCATTTCCCTCCAGGCTGATGTACAAGTTGCTTGCTTAGCAGATACTATTGCTTTAGAAAGCCACAAAGAAAATAAGATGGCAGTTATGACACATACTCTCTGCTCCGATTTGCCTGACATTTTTAGGGGACATTTTGTTGGCTGTCCTCATGGTATTTTCACTGCACATGGGAAGACATTGTATGCAACTGACATTCAGTACAACAGCATGAGTTCTCAGCTTGTTCCGACAACCGTGGTGAGCTCCATGTGGTGTGACCATCCCTTTGTCCCAGGAGCACAAACTAGCTGGGTAACAAAATTCCCATCTGAGATTCCTATCGCAATGGTACCACAGGACTATGAGACAGAGCTAGCACTCAAGGAAGAGTGTTTTATATATGCCCAAACAAATCCTGAAGCCCATGACAAGTATGCAGAAGGCTCCCCATATGTTAGGCGTACTCCGTGAAGGACCAAGCACGCAGAAGAATCTGGACACAAAAATCCCTACATCTTCATCCCCACTGCTGGGAAGCACCGCTTAGCGGCACTCGGTGCTTGGACACGGAAGGAGAAGCAGCATGTTAGGAATGCAGTATGGCCAGTACATTCAGGTATTGCCTACACCTTGTGGGCCACAACTTCGTGAGACGCAGAGGACCAGTTTGGATCCGTTCTTCTGTGACTGCAGGCTGTTTGCGTGAGTCATCTGGATTCTTCTTGATAGGCTGCAATAACAGAGACTCTGGGTCTCTCCAGCTTATGCTTGCTCCCCCATTAGTCACAGGACAAGACTTCAGCCCTGATTTTTTAACAAGAAAGCATGGTTATTGTTGCTGCTACATAAGGACATTCAGTGTCACAACTCCAGCATGTTGGTATTAATTCTGAAAGCTATCTAGGACTGTTTTTTAACAGTTTTCCTTTGCTTCTTAGTTTTCAGTTATCATATGCCAACCAGGCTAGGTAAAGTTCTTTCATTTTATCTCGTGGAGGGTCTTCATTATGCATCTGCTGAATGCATTTAGTCTTCCTTTCCAAGGTAGAATCTCCATTTTAGGTAATTTCTTCTTTAGGAGTTTTCAGATAAGCTTTCATAAGACAAAGGTGAGTACCACTGCCAAATACCACGTATCATGCCACTTCTGCAAGGTATGATATGGCCAAGATTGAGATCACAGGTATAAGACCACATGACTACTCTGTCATGGTGTGGTGCAATCTTAATCCCATGACTTGTTTCAGGAGCATTTGCAAAATCCTTATCCTTGCTATGAGGGAGGGAAAGGAAGAGAGAGAAATCACCAAACACCTTCTTTGTTCTCTCGTAATGGCAACAGACTAGGAAGATTCTGTATTTCAGATCTATGTCAGTAGTAAAGGTTGTATAACCATTCCTTATAACTTACATCTGTCCTTTTCCCCCATCTACACAGGGGGTCCTTCAGCTTCTTCTCACAAAGACCTCCTTTGCCACAGAGGGATTTCTTTTTCATGGGATCTGAGTCCTATAAGATTCCTTTTTCTCATCCGACAGTAGGAAGAGAACATGAAGATCACATCTTCGAATGGAAAGAACACAGTCTGTGGATTCTGGGAAAATTCTAACACACTTGACCTTTTGCATCACCAAACTGTAGTAACATCGTTAGTCATTTCATCCCCTAGTAGAATAGAAGCCCAGCATGATGCACTGGAAGCTCTGATCTTCTGAAGAGCAGTCACTTCTGATCAGATTTTGGAGAGAAGATCTGTGAGAGCTGGAGGAGAAAGAATTTTTTTCAAGTCCAAAATAAGTCAGTCCCCACCTCTTTGCCTCAGATGAGCGATTCTTTTCCATTTTAGCTGAGACATGACAAGTCTTTTAAGCACACAGCAGCTCCAGAAAGCAGCAGCATCCAGCAGAAGTGGAAGGAGGAATAAATGCCCTACAACGAGAAGGCAGTAATTTTAAGACAGAGTTTCACACATACAGACTACCAGATTCCAAACTTTGTCGCAGGTCCCATGGAAAATTAGCAATCAAGTTGCCTGGACGTTATTTCAGCAGCAAGACAAAGATTGTCTTCTAAGAATGTAACCATATGTTTGCACGCTGACTCAACCAATTAAGATACCGTTTTAAAGTATTGATTTTAAGAGATAGTGTTTAAAATTTTAATCATTATTATTAGAGAAAAAACTGTTCTAGCTACAGGGAGTCTGTCCTTCATGCATTAGCTTTTAGCCCCTGGAAGTTCTGGCTTCACATGTAATAAATGTAAGTTTGACAGTATCTTGGAAGTAAAGGGAAGTTAGAGAGTGCTCTTGAGTATTATGATGGCTGCATGGAAAATATGTGCAATGAGGTTAGTCTGGATATTGGTGCTGCCTTAACTGATTATATTCCTGATTTTTCTTTTAAGAGAGATTTGTAATTGTTTCACTTCCCTTCAATGTCAAAATTAATGGGGATTTTTCACACCTGTGTATCTAAGCCCATTGCCTAGGCCATAATCTCCATAACACTGTTGTCTACAAGATTAAAACCATTACATACAAGTCTGTGTTGACAGTGCGTCTTCAGGAGATGCTCCGTAGTGGAATCAATGTCCTGTTACAGCCCATGCTCACCGTGCTGACTACAAGCACCTAAAACTTCCAAAAGAACTACAGTCATCTACATCTGGGCAAAATAAATTTGATATCAAGCGCTGTATACTAGTGTGCTGGTTTTGGCTGGGATGGAGTTAATTTTCTTCACAGTAGCTAGTATGGGGCTGCGTTTTGGATTTGTGCTGGAAACAGTGTTGATAACATGGGGATGCTTTTGTCATTGCTGAGCAGTGCTTACACAGAGTCAAGGCCTTTTCTGCTTCTCACCCCACCCCACCAGTGAGCAGGCTGGGGGTGCACAGGAAGCTGGGAGGGGACACAGCTGGGACAGCTGACCCCAACTGACCCAAGGGATATCCCATACCATATGACATCATGCTCAGCATATAAAGCTGGTGGAAGAAGAAGGAAGGGGGGGGACATTCAGAGCGATGGTGTTTGTCTTCCCAAGTAACTGTTACGCATGATGGAGCCCTGCTTTCCTGGGGATGGCTGAACACCTGCCTGCCCACGGGAAGTGGTGAATGGATTCCTTGTTTTGCTTTGCTTGCATATGCAGTTTTTCCTTTACCTATTAAACCGTCTGTATCTCAACCCATGAGTTTTCTCACTTTTACTCTTCTGATTCTCACCCCCATCCCACTGCGGGGGAGTGAGCGAGCGGCTGCGTGGTGCTCAGTTGCCGGCTGGGGGTAAACCACAACAACTAGCCTTGGAAAGCCAATATAATTTATCAGTTCTCCACATGCTATTAGGTTCCATCATATCCAAGAGAGAAAATTCACCCCAGTGTAGAGAGCCTGTACAAAGGACCATGTACCAATTTAGATCACCATCGAGGGGCACTCTCTTGAGGGTTTTCTTGACAAATGATTTCCCACACTTATCCTACCTCAGTACACAAGAGGGAGCTAGATAAAGGGCCTGTAGCAGATAACAATCCTTTGTATCATCCAAATGCTTTCTGTCTATGCTTGCAAAGGGATGGAAAGTTTAGAGAGCAAAATATAACCATATAATCCACCAAATGTAGTCTCTCATTTCCCCATGTGTGGTCTTCATGCATCCGCTGTGGGCACTTAACCTGTTGCATCATCAGCCTCTCTGGAGCTCTGCATGTTTTCCCCTTGCATACATCGGCTTTTGGCTCAGCTATGTATACAGGTTCTGGATTTGGTCCTGAAGCTTTTAGCAGAATTTATACACACTGTTAATGATACCGTGTCTGGTTTAGAAAGCAAAGCAAAACAGATAATTCTACAGACGGTCATGGAACAGATGATACTAAAATGAATTGTGTTGGAATAAAATACAAGCTATGGCATCTGGAATAGTGGAGAAGGAAAACAGGTTACCTCCAATCCCAAAATCCTGAATAAACATGGAAAACAGTAACAAATGGAGCCATGAGCAATTATACAGGGTACTTGACTACCATTTGGAAAGTCAACAGATAGTAAAAGAAAAGAACACAAGTGAAAGAAAATAACCTTGAACCCTGGGAATAGTTATACTCCCTGCGAAAACTGGTCTGCTTACAACAGGTTTCAATATAAAAGAAGCATAACTATGGTCATCTAAGGCTGTGAATGAATATTTGCATTCTGATTAAGCCTCTGGTGCAAAACTGATCCACAAGTCATGCCTGTAATACCTAGCGGTATGTAGAGTCAAGAGAAATCATGCAAGGGACTTCCACATCTGCCCCCTTTCCAATACTGCCAAGAAGCCAGGTAATGCAAGTTTCCTACACTGCAATTTCAGATTTCTTAAGAGGCATGTGCTTTCACCAGACTACCCCAGTAAGCCCAAAGGTGAACACCAGGTCAGAATTAAATTTGGAGACAAGTACTGAAGCCAGCATAAGAATAAATCAAGACACGAGAGACACAAAGAGTTATACCAGACTGAAAAGCATAGTCAGAAAATCATAGAGCCAGAAGTTTGAAAACCAGAGTCCCTATTATAAGATAAATCAGGGATTGGAACAAGGTGAGGTATAGGAGCATAACACAAAGGAAACGGGAACCAGGGATTAAGACTAGGCAAACAAGAATGAAAAGCAAGAGAGTCAGAAGCAAAACTACAGCCAAATGGCACTGCAGACTGCCAAAAGCAACTGGTGGAGTTGCCTGACACATCTGCTATTAGAGGAAATTAGCCAAGCCTTAGCTCCTGCACAGCTGGGCCACAGTCCCAGTTGCCCTATTGCATCCAGCTGCAGGGCCAGTAGCCCAGGCAGAGCCCAACAGTGTGGGTAAATGTGCATTGGTTTAAAAGTCAACCTGCAGGAGTAGCTTGTCCCTACAAATTCACTGGTGCAAGCAGCAGATTTAACTCAATTTATGTATCCAGTAGAGCCCTGCACCGATTTGCCTAAATGTGTCTAAAATTAGAGCTTTAATTAAGCACTGCAAGTTTGTGCCGTAGAAATGCGTTAGTGTAAAAGAAATAGATGCATCTGAAGCACGCAACAGTGCCAAGGTTCCCAGAAGTGGAAAGACATCCCCTCATCTCCCCCTGCTGGTGTGCACACCCCCAGGACTCCGCCAAGTGACGAGGAGCATCTACTTTGTCTGCTTCGCCTATGCCAGTACTTTGTGAAACTGCAAGAAACGACCCTTGGGAGCAGCTTCCAGCATCGAACTGTTCTCGGGATGCCGGCAACAGCTTAAAACCACAGTCCTGCTATCAGGAATTAGTCATGTGCTCCCAGAGCCATCCTGCAGGCTTTGGTTCTTAATTAGATGTTGCTTTTAATGGGAGACTACAGAATACAGATTTCGCAATGGGCCTTAAGATGTTATCCCAGTGAATATTAAAATCTTCCAGAAAATACAAATTAAGAAAGGAATGGAAGGAAAGCTCATTGATTTTTTAAGATGTTCTTGCAGTAGCAAACATCATGACAGACTGATGCCTGTTTAGAGAGAAGGGAACAATATTTGAAGGAAACGGGAACAGCAGAATAACAAGATACATGTTCATTTTGTATTATTAGTATCTAATATATAGCTAATTTAACTCTGGTGTGGTATTAAAAACTACGAGTTGCAGAAGCAGCTGAAGAGATCCTGAAGTAACACGTGATACTCAGTACGTTTAATATGCAGGATGCTTTTCTGCCTCCTTTTTCAGGAGCAATGCCGTTATCAGAGACACAAGAAGAAAGAGGAATGTGTGTAATTGTTTTTGCAAGAATAGAGCCTTATTTGTTTTCATAAAGATACCACGATTTGTTATTTATTTTTGCTGCCTTTATGGCCAGAAAACAGTACAGATTAAATCCCCTGCTACTTTAAAGGTAAACGTGCATGGAACACATCCTGGTGTAAATGATTTATTCAAGTGCCATCAGTGCCAGCTGAGGACTCAGTGGCAACAAACAGACCGTAACTGAGGTGAGGGGTGAGATAATTAATCACAATACGTTAACACCCAAAGAAAAAACACTGAAAAGTTTAATTGCCAAAAATTCTCAGAATATAAAGTGTCTTGTGATGTATTACTTAACAAAGCATAGTGAATATGAAAAGGAACAATGGACTAGAATGTCTATTTCATACTGACCTCCTGTACTATGTCTTTTCCTAGGAACTTTGGAATGGAAAAAAAGGACAGAACAACCTGACCTCTGAATGCATGTCTGTAAAATTCCCAAATATTTACAAAGCAAAACACTGAAACCTGGAGATTACCATACAGTTTAAGAAGCTCTAATGAATACAATTGCTATATTGAATTAAATGTAACTAACTTATTCAAGTTGGCTTAGTGGTAGCATTACAAAATATAAAAATCTTCAATTAATTTTCAGTCAGACTGGCCATAATTTATACATTGGGAATCTAGATCCTCACTTACCCCAAGGCTTTAAACTGCTCTAAGATGCAAAGCTGCTTTATAATGATTATGTTACACTCACTTAAAATCCATTTTATACATTTTATATTCCCGGGTGATGAAGAACAGCCCTTAATGTAAGGCAGAACCAGGTTTCTAATTGACTACAAACATTCTCAACCAAGGATGCAAATTCAGGGCTGAGGTCTTAACCAGCTGCTGCAAAGGGAGTCCTTCACTGCCCTTACCAGTCCCACAAGGCTTTCCTGCAGGGCAGCTTGCAAGATTAGGTGTTAATATCCTTAAAAAACAACAAAAATATCAACAACCAAACTCACCCTTTCTCCCCCATGCACCTATGTCATTTAAAAACGTCAGCCTCAGGCATGCCACAGAACATCCTTTCAATCATATTTTAATCAAATTGCTTTTCACCTTCTCAAGTTTTATGTAAGAAGCACATGAGCTGCTTTAATCTTTCCTCCTCCTCCTTCAGTCCCCAAAAGAAAGTTTCAGTGCTCTGTGCTTACTCTAAGAATGGCATTCAGCACAGCAACAGACACATAAATCTTCTGAATTGCTAAAAAAGTGCTACCCAGAGGCTGGTATGGCTGTAGATGATGACAATCAAGTGCACAGGACTGGAGAATGCAGTCGAAAAGCACTCAGATAATATATTTTCCTTTTAAAAGATCCTTATTGGTACAGGGCACATCCATGCTATAAATAGATGTGCTCTACAGGATGGGACAATTTCATCATCATGACTTTAATGGTTTGTGAAAATAATTTAATCCATAAGCAAGGAACAGACATTAACATTATTCAAAACTATGAAGAACTTGCTTATTGAGTGTAAGTAAGTATTTTTCAGTTACTCTTGCTATCTTAGCATTGCCAATAAGCCCAGCACTTGTGTTAGTTGCTTTATATGACACTGCTTTCTGCCTAAGAAGGAAATATTTCTCTTAACTCTCCTGGAGTTCACAGCTATCCCAAGAGTAATGACTTCTTGCTGGTTGTCTTCCAAAGGATGTTGTCAGCCCCTCAGTAGTTCATTTCGGGTGAAAATAACCCTTGTGCCAAGGCCAGGCCAAGATCATATACCAAATAAGTCCCATTAAAATCTTCAGATAAGGCTTAAGTGATATTTAAGGACTACAGTGCTGGCCTTCTGCTCAGTAGTGAATTTGTCTAATATCTGCAAAAATGGGTTTGCTCTGAGTTAAAAATTGACAAGGGCTTATCCTGACCTCAGGGTGGGACTGGTGAGATTTCCAAAATTGAGTAGCCCAGGAGACGTGTGCTCTGCCTGATTCTCAGGAGTTTTCCACTTAAATACATCAGCTGGCAGAGGGCTGATCACAGCCATACCAGTGAAGGATCTGGATGCTGTTGCAATACATTGGTCCCCAGAGACTTGAAGGCTGGGAGCAGCCCTGACACTGTGACTGGTGCCAGCCATGAGAGTCACAGAGAGTGCTAGCACTATGTCCTTGCATCATGTTCCCCCCAGCTGGGAAACAGGGTGCTAGAGGATGTTAGTCATGTCATCTCATCTATGTATCCATCTATTTTAGTCATGAAGCTTACATCAAAGAGAAAGGGACAGGAGATAAGACAGAAGAAAGTGATTGCTGCTATGCAGATATACAGTTAAATGTAGTCCACCAGTACACCAAGATGCTACCAGATGGCAGATGACCCGACCTCTTTTACTTCACTAAAATGCTTTCCTTTTGCATCTGTCTTGTCCGGACTTAGCTTGAGCTGACATCTTTTATTCTTGCTCCAATTTCTTTTAGGCATTGGGTCAGTTGAAAAAAAAAGGTCTTGTTCATACTGGAAGGAAACAAGACAAATGGATGTTTCCAGCACCATATAATTAGAGTGCAAAGCATGGCTACAGATAAAATATAGATGCATGTAAAATATGGGAACCAGACCTTCTGCTTTACTGATGCAATTATTCATACGCATGGCAACATAAATATGTGTGGAAGGGAATCTGTGTCAGTGATAATGTTTGCTCAGATATTCACTTGCATATTCATGGGCTCAGATGGAGACTATGCAGTGGGGAATGATTGATTCACCACCTTCCATTTTTGTTCCCTCAAAATTTTCCTCCTTTGTTTTCCTTTCTTCGTTTCCCTCTTTTTATTCTGGATTTTTTATCCGGCCCCCCCCCCATCTCAGAAGTACCTGGAACAATATTTCAGAAAATTTTATGACTGCATGTTTCCTCTTGAGGATGTAGATTGCACCTTGCAGTACCATACACATTCCCCTTCTCCGAGAAGAACCTTTGTAATACTCAATTAGAGCTACTGGCCCTTCTTTCTCCCTCCCTCCCTCTCTCCCTCCCTTTTTCTCTTTCCGCTCATCTTCTTAGCTGTGTTGTAGCCCATGGTGGGCAGTGATAGGGAGGGATGGGTAAGTCCCTGCTGTGACATTTTCCAGTGATTCTTTCCCAGGAAGGAGCCATTTCACAGTGTTCGCAGAATATACTCTCATAGTGTCCAGAAACACTTTCCAAAGTATTCTGGAGATTCTTAATCTTGAACTCCATTATTGCAACTGGTCGCCAACTTTTTCCCATCAGAGTGTGTACTTTGAATGGCTTCAAGCTTTCTCAGGCCACTGTCTTTGAAGTATCTACGTAAATACATTAGGGTAAAATCTGACTATGTCACTCACAAACAGAGATGAGCTTGGTAAATCTATTGTTTTCCTGTTAAAAAAAAAAAAGAAGTTGCTAATACTGCTCTAAATATATAGTCACTGCCAACAGTAACACACATAGCAGCCAGCTCCCATCTGCATTGAGATTTCCCAGACAAGCTGCACAATGTCACTCCAGAAACTGCTAAGCCTTGGCAATAATCAAAAGATTGGTGGGGAGACACTGCAGAGACATTGGATAAAGTTAATCAGGCAGGCCAATTAAATAAATATTAGCACAAATTGAGGAAGAAGCAGCTGCTGACCCACTAGGGACAGACACCAGCCTTTTACTCTGAAGTTCTGCGTATTTTGCATATCATTCATATATAATGTTGACACTATAAGAAGATCATATAGGAAAACCCATATGAATTAATGCTAAAAAAATTACATTGAATTTCTCCTAGGAGAAGGAAATTCCCAAATGAGGGAGGAAGAAGAGAAAAGGTTTATAATTTCTTGATATTTAGCAGTAAACAGATGCTTTCTACGCTTTCACTTACTTTATGTTAGACTAACAGTATGTATTTGTTTTAATTCAAGGCCTCTCCTATTGCTCCTGCCACTTCCTGCTAGGGCTCATCCTTTTAGCACTTTAAAAGCCACCACGTGGCATCTTTCATAATTGCTTGTGCAGCAAGGCAGGAACGCTA
>NW_010527876.1:10510-15707 GCF_000687285.1 Phaethon lepturus
TACGCACCAACCGCAGAGAATCGTTTCCTTTCCTTGTGCAAATAATCTGTATAAGCGATCAACAACAAGAGAGTTTCATATTTCATGTTCAAAGATGCAGAGCCTGGAAGCTGAACTCAGCAAAATTCAAACTGGAGACAAGACACATATTTTTAACAGTGAAGCTAATTAACCATTGGTATTGCTTGCCCTGGAATATGCTGTGACACTAGGAGCTTTTAAACCAAGTCTGGATGCTAAAAAGATGCTGTCTGCTTCAGCTGCAAGATACTGAACTCGGTGTAGAAATCATTGGCCTTGTTATGCAGAAAGTTAGACTAGTCGATCCTAAGGGCTTCAGTGGCTAGGAAGTATACTCAGAAACAGAGTCAAGTGTAAAACACAGTTTGCACAAATACTGGTAATGCACACTACTTATGCGTTCACTTTTGCTGAGAATATCAAGCACTTGAACTTAAAAGCAGCTTTCCGTGGTTGCACGAGTCATACTGGAATATACAACGTATACAACAGAATGTGTACAAGTGGAAGAGTGTGTGGCTTCAACTGCCAAATCAACAACCAAACCAAATCCCCATAAAATGTGAACCCTGTGTTTGCACGTTTTTGTTCATGTATTTTATTTTTTTAATCAGTTCTTTTTAATAGCCTGAAAATGAAGAATTGTATTCCAGTAAAAATAACATAATGACTGGCTACAGCTAGAGAACAAAAGGGTAGCAGCTCTCCAAAGTCACACCACTTAACCCTGCATTGACCAAGACCAAGCTGCTGAGACTCCCACGGCACTGCAGTCTGGATTTCTTCTGATACTCCTATGTGTCTTCATCATTGAATTTGTATAAGCCACAGTAATAATCCTTGTTGGAGAGAGTAAAGATAAAAACTCCATTCCACTCTCACCAGCCATTGCCAGAAAGAAACTTCAGCCCCCACTGATGGAGCCTTCCCTTGGAGCACTGGTCACCCAGACTAGGCAGCAAGAAACAGTGAAACAGTTTCCACAGCTCATGCCTTGTTAGCTTCCATGAAAATTTGGCTTCTATCCAAAGCGCTAGAATCCGCAGCAGCTTCTCATTCCTAGGAATCACATATTTGAATGCTGGATGCCCCGTGTCATCCTGCCACCTCCAATTAATTCAGAAAGTTCTTTATGGCATTTTATGCCAGCAAATTTATCAACCTAGCCTGCTGACTACATAAGTCTTTTTCCTAAATACTCCACACTGAGTACCTGTAGGCGAGTAAAATATGCCATGCATGAAAACACAGAACTGTTTTTCTTAGAAGCTTAGTGGCAAAGTCTCTTACCTCACTGTTTCATGGGATGGACGCAATGGGACATCTTTCTAGTGATACTAGCACAACTTATTGCTCATAGTCCATCATTACTTTGCTCAACTTTATCCAATTATCTATGTGATTGCCAGACTAACTTCGTCAACTGGACTAGTAGCTAGATGGAACGTTTTAGACAAAACTGTGCCCTAAAATGCACCTTGTTTGTGATTTTATCCAAAAAAAAAAAAAAAAAGACAACACTCAGTCCATTCAGCCTGTGCACGAAAACCACTAAAGCCAGTGGTTTTACCTTACTCCTCAGTTAGTCTATTTATTTCAGTGAAGCTCCACAAGCTTCCACAAGAGCTAAATATGTCTCCTAGGATATTTTTACTGCCGTGACTAGTCCTTGTGCAATTCAGAGCCCCCGTGAGCCAGCACTGAAGCAAGGTAACATGGTGTTCTCAGAGGAACCAGGGCTCTTAGGTGAGATGTGAAACTGAGGTCCCTGGGACTGCTTTTCCAGCAGTAAGACTAAACTGAACCAGCTGGGGACATTACAGTCCTGCCTGCATAGACCTTCTGTAGCCACAAATGAGCTAGTTGTTGGTCATTTTGCAACACAAACTCTCCTCCAGTGTTTCTGCATTTTTGCTTTTGAGAATTGAGAAGGAAAGCCTGGAGCTTAGTGCTTTTTCAAAATGTAATACATGCCAGATGCGTATTTATCCACCGCACGGTTATGTAAGAGTGGATGAACAAGTCTCTCTGCCATGGGAAACCACGGCACAGCAGATATGATTTAAATCCCAGCCTGCAATGTTTGCTGTGTGCTGATGGCTTTTCACCTGAAAGGTTTAAGATGTCACAGGCCACAGGACCACAGCTAGGCAGCTAGCTATCCATGCTGCAAGTTTTTCCTAGTCTATGGCTAGATATTAAACAGCTATAACAAACAAGAGACCCCAAACAGTCTTTCCTTAAAGCTGAACTCCTCAGGCCTGAAAATTGCATAGTAGGATTCTGTCAGAACTGACCCCCCCTCCAAATGGAACAGAATTTTAGGAAATTTTGACCTATGAATAAACTAAAGTTACAGAAGAAGAAGAGACATACATGCTTTGATTTTACTCATTTCTTCTCTTTTTTCTCTTTTCTCCCTCTTCCCCCTATTTACATGAGTTTTTAAATCTAGATGATTAAAGCAGTACCTATTGTAGCAGTCCAAGAAAAAGAAAGCCCTTCACTCCAGGTGGTTCAGGCCCACACACTAATGCTGAGGTACCATTTTGATGTCCTGTTCTGGCAACTGTGTAATTACATCTCAAGTAGCACAATTAGATTGACTGTGCACACTCACTGAAAGAGATATGAATAACTGCATCAGCTTTCAAGATAAGATTTTTATACCGATGCTCTTTCTGCCGCTGTACCAAAATTCTTGTGGTAAAGTCACTGAATCACAGTAATATGTAAGTGTTGACAGCTATTTATGTTAGGTCCTTTTGAATTTGTAAACAGAATATGACAGAACTAAAGCAAACGCCAAGAGGTTATTTTACACTCTGCTGAACTACATGAAGTGATATAAAGACATTTCAGAAAAGTTTTGCAGAGCTGGGGAAAAATGCTGCACTGTAGGACAAAAAATCAAATTGTGTTGGACAAAAAACCCTAACATGGTTCCCACAGTGAAAGTTCATCCTTGTAACATCATGCTACTTCACATTAGCTTCCTATCTGTATAAAGCAGATAATTAACAAACCAAGCGTGCACAGTATGTGCGTACCGACGGTATGGCTGTGGTGCCAAGGCACATTCTCTCTTTTCATATTAGATACGCTGTTGTGGCAAGCGTTGTCTAAGGACCTAGCACACTCACAAAAAAACAGACAAAAAGGGCGTGCAAGTTCTGGCCTAACCACAAGCAGGATGTAGCCCACAGAGCATCTCAGCAGCTAGCCACATCCTCCTCCACTGTTTCTTTTTTAGATTTTATGGGAGTCCCCAGGATCCGCATGCAAGCAATACTCATTCATTCTTCATGCTGCTCTTTCCCTCAGCCTCCCATTCTCTTCCCACTAGAAATCACCTAAGGGAGAAAAATAAATGAGGACCTGGGTATAAGAATGTGAAGAGCTTGCTTGGTGAAGCTATAGGGAAACAGACTTGGAGTTAAAATTCACAAGAAATCTCTGCTCTGTGTCCCAGTTCTAGTTTTCAAACAGCTGACTATGAGGTCAGACCACTTCTGTGGTGGTTTTTTTTGTGGGTTTTTTTTTTTTTGCCTTGCCACATTTCTATTTCTGAACACGTTTTAAGGCAAAGGAAGAGAGTACTTTCATGCAATCAAGCCAATTCCCATTTGATAATGCAATGACTTCTAGCGAGGCGCAGGCTGACCCAAGGTATACTCAGACTGATCTTGTGATATTGTAGAGTGGTAGAGATGATAGGCATAAACAGATTAACATGAGAACTAACCAGTCTGTCAGCATGGATATTTTCACTGCTTCAGTTCTCTATTTAATTGCACAACATGCCCTTCCATCTCCAAGACCTTTTGTTTACTTGATTCTCAAAGGGAAATAATATGGAATCTGTAGAGAGTGGCAGTGATCCTGTAAGTTCTAACAGGTGAAAAAATACATTATTTTTGTTGCATGCATTTTATAGTTATTTATGCAGCATTCTCATTCACTTACGCTAGTATAAATCAGGAGTAACTCAGCCACTCAGCCAGCATGAAGGAGTTCTCAAAAGTGAGATATCTGATGCTTTCTCAACTCAGAGGAGGTCACAACATTTTGTGTGAATATCTGCTGTCACTTCTGCCCTCTTCACAAGAAAGCACATTTCCTGCTAGCTACAGGAAAGTGCTCAAAAGTGCAAGCACTCTGGGTTAAGAACTTCTAAATGTATTATTGCTTAAAGCATTATCGCTTTCAAGCCCATTTCACGATTTTGAACACTTCGGGTTGGCAACAGTAAGCAAGTTGGAACACATGAGTTGTGAATGCTAAGTAAGGCCAACAAAATACACACTGCATGAAGAGCACCATATATGACTCTGTTGTCCAGAGTTCTGTTGGCTGACCTCTAGATAGTTTCTGGAATGCTACTTACTGAACGTTGCTTCAGTAACCTCCATCCTAATGCCAAAAACAATACTCCCGTTTGTGGTGACATGGCCTGTTATGATACATGTTATTTAGAGATGAACTGATCATAAAGAACATGATGAAAACTGGAATGATTGAGGGAACAAATAATGTTTTCATGAAAAAAAATTATAAGACATGGAAGATTTTACTTATTTGGGCAGCTGAGCACAGCAGATGGCAAGATCTACAGGGAAATAAACACAAAGTTTGGGAAAGCAAGAGTGTGTTCTAGCAGTTGCCAGTGATCTCATGCAGCAGGAAAATCAGTCAAAAATTAAATAGACACTCAGTAGCACCAGTGTTTTGTCAACATTTTGTAAAGAACAGGGACTTGGCAGCCAGAAAGGAGAGGACAGAGGAGGCTGACTGGCTTCAAGGACCAGTGTTTGCAAAAATAGTTGTCAGGATCAGATGGTATTATAACTTTATCAGTCAGTAGTTTTTCATGGAGATTCACCAATTGTATATCAAAGAGTGTGCAGCAACAAAAAGAGAGGCAAGGAGACCCTCCATCCCTTACTGGATAGGGCGGGGAACATTGTCTACAAGGACAAGGACAAGGTTGAGGTACTTAATGCCACCTTTGCCTCAGTCTTTAATAGCCAGTCCAGGTATCTGCAGGGTATTCAGCCTCCTGAGCTGGAAGACGGGGGTAGAGAGCACAATAACCTGCCCATAATCCCGGAGGAAGCAGTTAAGGACATGTTAAGCCACCTGGTCGCCCACAAGTCTATGGGGCCTGCTGGGATCC
>NW_010527877.1:0-241 GCF_000687285.1 Phaethon lepturus
ACTCGAGGAAATTCTGCCTCTGCTGCTAAGTTGAACCGGTTCTAGTACGACAGATGAAGGGCTGCAGAGAACAGCAATCTCAAATTCATTTAGATGCCAGGGATGCACTGAGTTAGCCTGAACGCAGCGAGGACTCCTCTTAAACACCTTACACTGAAAGCCTGCCAAAGGGGCTGTGTGATTTAACACCCTGGGAGTGCCAGAGAGGGCCCTCGGCTTGGCTGGGGGGCGGGCAACCACC
>NW_010527877.1:272-8901 GCF_000687285.1 Phaethon lepturus
CCCTCGGGGGGCAGAAACTGTGTCCCAAAGGAGGGCTGGCCAGCGGGCCTGGGGGAACGGACCCCTGGGTGAGCGCAGACAGGGACCCGCTGCGCAGCGAGCGCTCCCGTCCTGCGCAGAGACTTACAGACGAGGCACAGACACCCGGCCAAGCACTACAGGACGGCTCTGCCCCACCCGAGACAGAGGAAGAGCAAAAAAATAATCCTCCATATCAGCAGTTGTCACGCCAGCAGTTCCTAGCAGCACTGAACTTGGCTGAAATGCCAAAACTGTGGTTAACTCCTTCTTGCTCAAACCCCTTTCAATACAATCACTACGTAAGCCCATTGCTTCTCTTTGGAACCAGAGCGCTCCATACACTGTGAGGTCCTTGTAGTCCTCCCTTTGCCCCCTTCCATCTCTCCTCCCTATTCGTTGCCTTGCAAGCATGTGCAGCACACCATGGGCACTCCACCTCCTTTTCCAGCCTCCTTAACCTTTTCTCCCCAGCTCTGCATGGAAAGGGGTCTGCCCTATTTCCAAGCCATCATATGTAATTATTTTCTGTGCAAGAGAGGGCTTTGATGTCTAATTACGTTCCGCTATCCAGGGTGATAGCCACAATAACCAAAAGACCCCAGAAGCTGCTTCCCCTGGGACCTTGAGCACTCGTGGAATTTCCCCGTGTCTGGGGAGTGGTGCTCAGAACTGCTGCACGCAGACACCGAGCGCAAGAACTCCCTTCATATTTTACTAACAAGTCACCACAAGCTTACCGACATGCCACAGCTGCTGAAGAGGCTCTCCTCCATCTTCTGCTCACCTCAGCTGTCGGTCTTCTCAGTCTCTCCTGTGTGCCACCCAGATCACCGAGACCCTCCTTGGACATTCAGTTCCCTGCACTTCTCATTCAGTCCTTCTGATACTTGCTGCCAACTTCTGCCCCCTTAGACCATCTCCCATCCTTGTGCTTGCCTCTTGCATTTGCTACTCATTTGCTGCTTCTCTCTCCTCTCACTCCCCCTTCAGACCTAACCACTGGTCACTTCTTCCTGAGCTAACTGGTCTACAGTTGTATCTTCTGTTGACTTCTCTACTGTCCACAGTTCCTCTCTCCACAACTCGGCAGCCTTGACGCTTTGAGTGTTCTCCCTCCACCTCTGTTACTCACCTTTCGCCCCCCTTTTCCTCGCGCTGCTTTATCCCGAGCTCCTCAGAAGCACACATCCCTAATGGTTTCAAAGACCCCATTAATCTTTTCCTGACCACTGGATCTTTTTTTCGCTGATAATCCAATAAGCTTTACTCAATAGGAATATCTCTACCCAGCCATTTGGTTCCCACCTACTCCTGTTTCTCTTAATCCGAGGGGGTGGTTTTCCCATAAACTAAGCACACTTTACAAGTCACCTGTTCCCACTTAATCCAGTTATTCCCCTCCTCAGGAATCAGCACTATTTTCCATAGCCCTCCTTCCTGTTTTTCTCCTTCTCCTTAAACAGCTTCAGGGTGAAAGCAGCGAAAGGTCTTACACTTCTTCCCTTGTTTTCAACCCATCGAGGTGTTTGCAAGCAAACAGCCATTCACTATTTCTTAATTAGTTTCCTTTCATCCCTTTTTGAGTGCCTAACAAGAAAGCAAATACAGAAGACAAGGCCTGTTGGGTCCTAATGCCTAATTTGGGGATAAGTAGTATAAACTGAGCATTGGCTGCGGATTTGCTTGTACCCAAAGGAGGAAGTATGCAGCTTGTCCTCTTTCGCCCAACTTTTGACTTAAAATGTCTTCTGTATCTGTGTATTTAAAGCTTGTCCTATTATGTACCTTGACAGCTTTCACCTTGAAACAGCAAATTATGTATATTATGAGCAAAACACACGTTTGTTTTTCAGCATCATCCACGTTTATACAAAATCATTACAATACAGGCACATAGATTTTGTTCCAATTATTCATACAAAAATTTAGTCCCAAGCTTGCATCTTAGATGTTTACAGCATGGCCATGTATGATTGAAATAAGTTCCATAATACAAAATACCAACATAATTTGAACAATAGGAAGTATATTTTATTTATGTTCTTTAAGCTATTCTCTCCCTTTGTAGTCTGTCTGGTTTCATACACGCTGACTCTCAACTCTTCTAAGTGCTTCCCCCTCCTCTGCTTACACTCACTGGTATGTCACAGCCACTGATTGATGGCTGTTTGTGTTTGTTTTGGACACTTCCAGATGATTGCTACTAATAACCAGTACTAAATTCCTGAAATATCTGCCTGATTCCTTTTACAAGGCAACTTCGTTATGGTCCGTCATATGAAACACAGTAGGCCCTAGGAATACTGTGGTGCAGGAGAAAAATAATCGCCAAATGAACGGGTAGCTCAAACAAAGCATTGTAGAAAGCCATCACACTAAATTCTGCATGCATCATCTACTGCATTTCAGTGAAGGCCAAGTTTCTTAGTCAGCCCTCTGAGGAGATCCGTCAGCCCTAACTATGATTGTTTTGGGACACAGTTTTGTGCCCACTGCATTTTTCTACTGCGCGCAGCTTGTCACCCGCATGAGGTTAGATCAAAAGGATGCAGGTACAACAGTTTAACCAAGAGGTACACAGTGAGAATCAAGAGACATAATTCATTTTCACTGACTTTGTACTGGCCCTTCAGAAACTAAAAATAATGCTTAAGAGCTAGAGGGTTCTTAATTTAACAAAAAAAAAAAAAAAAGAAAAGAAAAAAGAAAAGCCCTGAAGGGTTATGAATGGTAACCAGTAACAAGAAGACACGTACTCACAGTAAGCCAGTAACCACTGGATTTGGTTTCTAATTACTCATTTGCGTGCTTACATTTGGAGATACAGAAAGACAGGAACCAAGTTGTCTTTGGTATAGACCAAAATGTGTTTCACAGTGTTTTAAACTGTAATGAGAGTTAGCTGTATAGAGGTGAGTATGGTCAGAGGATGCTGTCTTTTAAGAAGAATAAATAGGCTCTGTAGGTGCTGCAAACGTTATCATAAATATAAAAAACAACAAAGGTAGTGTTGTTCAGATAAATTGTTACCTTAAGGGTAACTTAAACCTACGCTATTATTTCTGCCTTATGGATAGGTACAGTCAGCTCTTCACTACCAAGGTAATGACAGTATCTTAGACAGAGGGTATCCCCCAGAACTCAGAAGCCTAGAGGACAATGTGGCACAAAGACACGCCCCAGAAAACACCCAAGGCTAGCTTACGTCTGGAAGACTACATGAGCTCTCTCTCTCACAGAGGAACACAAAGATACCAGAGGCATCTCTGTCTGAAAACAGTTCATTCCCAAAAGGGCAAGTGTAGAGACTGGACTAATGAGCCAGCGTACGGACAAAGCCAATTCCGCTACGTTACGCTCCCTGGTATTCCTACTGTGAGGCAGCAACAGGTGTTCTGCAGGAGCACTGTTTGACAGACTCAAGTCTGACAGACTTCAGTTTGACTGGCTGCTCAAGTATGTCTAGGTAGGCTTGTTACCTTAGACAATTTCCCCCAACATGTCACTTGACATTTATCTACACCGAATTCCATCTGCTACTTTATCACTGCCACTCAGTTTGGCAATTTATTTTTCACTTTCTCAGTATGTTCTGTTTCTTTCCAATACTTTGATTTTGATGGATCCTCCATAATGGAAGAGCTCCACTGCGAGATACTCCCTAGGTTCCTTCACAGTGAACACAAAAGTGAGGGCCACGATGGACAAACTGTCTCCTCCAACAGCTTGTTTCATATCGTGATCATATCCTGGCCCTACTGATTTGCCATCAGGGGATTTGCTCCTATGCCTTTTGCAAACTGTTCCTCAAGCATATTTACAGCCTGTCATATGGCATCCACCCTTTCCTGCCTTCTCTCCCACATACTGTGAGGCCTGTCAGCGTTGGTTTTTCTCTACCTTGTTATACCTCACTGTGTAATGTTTTGACTCCATGTCTGTTTTTCAGCCCTACTCCTCAACAGGTTGCTCTAGGGCTTACGCAGTTCACTGTTCAGATCTGGCCCTAGAGAGTACCTACGTGGGCAGAAAAAAAGAGGTAGCATGGTTGCTCAATAAACTGTTTATTTCAAAGCTATGCTGACTGAACTTCATCACAAATAGCAAGGAGCAGTAAGACAAGCCGAGTCTGTACCCTCCTAACGGTGCAGAACACGTGAAGCAGCAACAGACCATCTTACCGAGTGAGACAGATTGTGAATCGTGGAAGAAAACGTTCTCGGCACGCCTTTGAAGTCATCTGCGCAGATCCATTCCCATCCCCAATGTCATTCTTACTCAACAACTGCCAGCTCGAGACAGGTGGCAATCTCCACACTAATTTCTTATACTATAAGATGAAATACTTGAAAAATCAAGCAAACATCTTTCTCTGTTTTTTTTTCTCTTTTCACACTGCGCTCCTCCATCAGCTAGATGAATGAGCTTTGCTGCAAGAAACAATACTAGTTCGTCTGTCAAACCAAACTAGTTCAAAGAAACTACGCAGTTATTTTTGGTCAAGTGATAGCAGAGTTCAAGAATGGTAAAACACATACAGACACCAGACTAGAAGATGGACTCTAGGATTGATCTTGAATGCTAATATCTCCTGATAAATCCAGCTATTTCACAAAGCTCTGTTGTATTTACATGCAGGATTTCAAATCAGGCCCCAACACTTGAAGAAAAACTTTTAAGCATCCAATTCAGTAGCACAGCAAGTAGGATAAAACTGATATTTGAGTAAAAGTGGGACTGTCAGATTTGCATGAGTTTTCAGGCTCAAGTCATAACAAAGTAATCTAGTTAAACCACTGACTACAGTGACTACAACATAATTAATTGTTAGAACCTTACAGAGGAAAACCTTGCCAAAAGGTTAGCACTGTGACACTAAGCTCCAGTGAGGGGGAAAAAAAAGAATAATTTAATTAATTCCTGGAAGAAAAGGATATAAAAATCCATGATGATAGGCTAAGCCTCTCAGATTTAGATAGCGTGCGTAGCTCAGAAGTAGCAGAAAATGGTACTAAATTGCAAGGGATATCAGTTTATCCGCATTTAAACAAAAATGCAAAAACAACCAAGACCAAGCGATAACGGAATTTAGTAGGTAAGAAGAGATAAACCAAAGATTAAGAGAGAATTTAAAAAGCAAACAGTACAGATGTAAACAGAAATAAAAACTCCCTCTACATACTTAAGAAAAAGGAAGTTGGTTAGAGACAAAATATGCAATCACTTCACTGTCCAGAAATGAGACTACAAGCATCTCCACATTACCCTTCACGGCTTCATGCCTTCACTGGGAGCTGCTACAAATGCATCTTCTGAAGCCATGGGAAAGAGGCCAATGGTCAAGACTACAGAGCACCACCGAACTTTTTAAAACTCTTTTGACCCTCTCTGTCAGAGATATTAAATGTTCTGTTAGTGATATAACTGGGAATAACGAAAGAGTGCAAGGAGGAAGACACTTGCAAAGTATGTTTCACTAGGTTTTGTCTCATCCTAGGCATGTGGTCTAAGGCAGCAGGAGTGGCTGGAGAGAGAAGTATTGCTGCAGGACAGCAGAGCATTGGCTTGGAAAGCATTAGTAAGAAAAGGTTAAAAGGAAGAGTCAAGAGGGATAGTGGTACTGTGTTTGAGGATTATTTTACTTTTAGGGGGAGATTTGACATTAGAAATGTCATGGAGCGTAAGTGGGGATTTTCCAGGAAGATTAGAGGGGAGTTACAGTAAGAGATTTAGTGTGAAAGGTTTAGAGAGAGGTCTTTGAAACTTTATGAATAAAAAGAGGAACAGGTATTTCTATGAAAAGATGGCAGTAAGATTTCACCGAGTCATAGCAATTTTAAGCAACGGCATTTATGGAAGGATAGTGCAGAAATAAGTAGGTCAATAGGTTAGTTGGGGTATACAGTGATGGTACGAGGATTATGCAGCAGGTGAAATTTAAAGCAGCAGAGAAGGAAGATTTAAAGGACAGCACCAGAGCGAGCTTAATAAACTGGTTTAATAAAGCAAGAGGGATAAAGCAGGTAGAACATGTATGTGACTAAAAAGTTTTGTACTAGGAGAAGAAACATGAAGAATGCTGACTGAATGGACTTCAAAGGAGATCAGAATCTGGAAGCAGCAGATGGGTGCACTAAGCGAAGGAGTTTCATGGAAGTTCAGGTAAGGCAGGCAGAGGCGGGGTGAAGCCCGGAGCAGAAGGAAGAGTATGCGTGTTTGAGAGGCAGGCAGGCACATACGGTAAGCTCAGCAGAAGCTTTGGAGAGAGCTTCCAGAGGTGCTGAAGAAGGTGAGAGAGAGGGAATGTTTCAGGTGGAGAGGACACCAGCAGCGGTGGGTATAACAAACCTTCGCTAAGCTTGGAGCCCGACAGGAACGAGCAAACAGGCACTGGGCACGAATTTGGATGTTGTCCTTAATTTCCTCAGCCAGGAATATGTTATTGTGTTCATTATTTTATTTTCCAGCCCTTGAAAACTGCCACTTCAGAAAAGATGATGGCTCAGATAAACTCGTACACAGAACCTTAATAAGGTTGGATAATTTGGTTGAATCTCTAGAAGAAATTACAAAAATCTTAAACAGCTTCTTTTACAAAGGAACCAGCTTTAAAGTGCCCAAACCCAAAAGGCACTTCATTTCCTCAAGATTTTAAGAATAAATGATGGGGTTTGTTCTAAATTGAAAAATGAAGTGTTTGTTTTTTGCCTGGCAAAGGAGATCAAGATCATACTACCCAATCCTGATGGTAATTTTACCTCTAGGGGAGAGTCTCATTCCATAATAATGAATATACAAACCTCAATATCTTAAGGCTTAGGGACCCTTGTCATTATGCCAGCTTAAAATGTAGCATATAAAATGAATTGTATTTCTAGGCCTTAAGAATATCCTGAAGATTTTTTTTTTTGTAAGAAAAGAGAAAAGTGCTGTTCTAAAAGTGCTTGCAAGCTGTTAAGCTGTTCTCCCTTGTGGCAGACGAAAACATGCAGCGTGGTACTTAAACTATTTGGGACTTTATCCCTGAAAGCTCTCCAGCACAGACAACCTTATTGAGATGCAAACATCCGACAGTCAGCATTTTTGTATTGGGCACTTAAGCCCAACCTCATTCACCACAACATAACTTCTGTTAATATATAACAGACGGTAAGGAACACAAAGCCTTTTTGGCACTAAAAAAAAAAAAAACCAAAAAACCCCACAATGTTTTTTATAGACGATTAGAGAAAAAAAAAATCCAGCAGCAGTGGTAGATGCAGCTAAAGCCTGGCAAGGCAAACCTCCTACACATAAGAAAGGTGGACAGATAAGATGCGAAGTGGGGTGAGCCTTGCTAGTTGCCACAGAGAGAGGGGCCCAGGCAGCAGCTGGGGAGACCTGGGGTAACGGAGAATTCAGGGTATCCTAAGAACTAAAATGCATTGCTGTATTTCTCCATATACACAACATGCTATAAGTAAAAACTTTCTAGTCTGACTCTTTTTATTCGTTTTTGGCCGGATGTGCTACTCATAGGGTGTAATAGTGAGGGGCGAAATACTGGTTACATGATTCTCTCAAGAAAAGCTCTTCATTGTATAAAAGGAAAAAAATCACAGAATGGGACAGACAGACAAGAATTCACATGAAGGATCCTTTTTCTAAATTGTGGTTTCTAAAAGCACAACCGAGTAGCTTTCTAACTTAAAAGCTCTATAGGTAAGACTGCAGGTAAGAATTTTTTTTTCAGGGGAGTACTTAGTCAAAATTTTTGTTACAGCAACTTTTCGCTAAGCGCTTGATCTGCAAACAGAAATATGACCAACTTCACTAATTTTGCACTACTGAGTATTAAAGAGTAGAGCTAGTACAAAACTACGTTTTCACCATCTACTTTTCTGCCTACTTACAGCTTTCCAGCATGAACAACTTGGAACAACTAGCCTGTTTTGTTTTGGACTTTTCCCTTAGCCTGAAAGATAAGAGGTTTCGTCTGCACTGAGGATCCTGATACCTTAACCTGCATATACACAAACATTTAAACACCACTTCAAAACCAACCTAAAAACCAAAAGCCCTAAACCCAAACTACAGCAGAAATCAGATATGACTTAAGTGAAGAGTCCAAGTAAATGAATGATCACCAGAAGGGCAGAGAAGGTTGGTAGGGTGAGACAGTGCCTACTGCTATGGAAGAGAACAGCGTAGAGACATACCTAAGGTGAAACCTGTTACATAGACTAAGCCATTAATTATACATTTCTACTGTAAGGGGCAGAGAGCCTAATGCCAGATACTTGAGGTCCCATTTTCCTAGACATTTTTTATCCATATCTGTATAACCTTTTTTTTTTTCTGTAAAAAGAAACCCCAAACTTTTGCAAAGTTTATATTCTTAAGTCCTAATGGGTATTATTAGCCAGGCAGACAAATTCAGGACTGAATCTGAGAGAAAAAAGGTGGTGAAAAGGTGAGAACGTGCTCCCAGTGATGTAAGCCCAAGCTATATGGATTGCCTCTGCCTCTGACCTAAGCCTGGATCTTGTCCTCGGCCTGCTGGGAAGGTGGCACCAATACACCCCTTCATTCCCCTCAGCATCTCCCTTCTTAAAGCACGATTAAGCAA
>NW_010527877.1:8938-9369 GCF_000687285.1 Phaethon lepturus
CCCCGCAGCCTCTCCCTTAAAAAAGCACGATAAAAAAAGCCACAAATGCACTGGAAGCAGTGATTTCCAAAAATACCACCATCAATTTTCAGGGTGCTATTAAGATACAGTGAACTCAGCAAAACCCAAAAAAAGCCGAGTTTCCCGTGCAGGTTTAGCCGTTCGATCCCCTCCACAAGCCGTTTAACGGACACTGCATACCCCCATCACATTCCCTGCACGTGGCTCTTCCCTAACGTTCAGCCCAGCCGGGTTTCCCGCTGAAGGCGGTGCTATTTCTAAGCGAGGCGTCTTCGCAGCGTGACTGGCGGAAACCCCTCGACCCGTGCTTCTCGCGCCGCCACGCGAAGGCAGGCTCTTCCCCAGCCTTCCGCTTGCGGGAGCGGACCCCACTAACCAGCCGACTTCGGCCTGCCCGCCAGAGGCGCGGA
>NW_010527878.1:0-4390 GCF_000687285.1 Phaethon lepturus
ACGCGGCCGCCCGCTTTGTCGGGGGTGCAGTGGAACCGATGCGGGGGACTTCAAAGCTCCCCCGTGTCATCCAGCCCAGGGCTGCCTTGCTGCAGTCTTTTTCACCAGCAATTAGACACGTAGGTAGGTAGATGAGCAGAAATGCTGGGCCGTGCCCCCCGCGACCCCCGCCAGCCCCTTTGTGCTCCCTGCCACAAACCCGACCAGGAGCAGCCCGGCCTTTTTGCCCGTATTATTCTCAGCATCTCTCTGACAGGCGTAGTAATATATAGAGCTATCTCAAGCTGGGACTGTTTGAATGAGGAGAGACTTAAAAAAAAAAAAATTAAGAGTGAGATTTCCAGTGTCTCACTGGAGCTCAGTGCTAAAACTGCTTTGTCAGGAGGGTGTGGGGATGGGGGAGCCAAAATTACAGCCGGCGAGCAGGGAGGCTGCCCGGGCTGCCCGCGGGAGCAGGCAGCGCTGAGCTGCATCGCTGTGTACGTGTTATCATCACTTAATAAAGTGTTATTAAATAAATATTTAACTTCTTAATAAAAAAGTTATTAAAAACGTGTTATCCAGGAGGGTGGAGTGTGTCTGTGATCGGATGGGACTCTCCTGATGGCACTTAAAATGTTTTTACTTTGATTCAGCAGCTCTTCTAATGGGAGGATGGGCACCAGCTCTTTGAGGGCTGAGATCTAGTTAAGTCTTTTTCAGCATAAAACACCCCAAGCAATGTCTTCGTAGCCCGCTGCAGTGATATTTCACTGTGTCATATGCCTGGAAGAGTTGTACCCTGGATCACTATCACTGATCAGAATCTAGCCATATTTAAAGTGGGGAAAAAAAGCAAATTCTCTTTTTTTTTTTAATTAGACTTTTTTTTTTTTCACGATTTTGCTTATTGGGATTCACACCATATTTTCTTAAGAGAATCTACTCTTGGTGCTATGTAAAGATTGACAATCTGGAGCATCATAAAGAAAATGTATCTGGACTATTTGCTCCATCGAGCCTCAGAGACTCTAGGCTGTCTGAAAGTACTAATGCAGGCAGGCTGCAACTGAAGGAGCTTCTGCAGCTCCAACAGACGTATTAATTTTGAAGGGTGTTTCTCTGAGCATTAAGCCTTTCTCATGCTACGTGCTGTCTGCAATCTTTTGCCTTACAAACCTTTTAAGATTTATCCCAGGACGCTTCAAGCTGAGGCTTTTGCTTTTTTTGGGGTGGGTTTTTTGGTGTGTGTTCCTGCCTCTTTTCCGTCTTAACTCAGTAAACTAAGAGCTGATGAAGGGCTGAGTGAGAATTTCAAACTCCCTGCAGGATAGTTTCAGAAAAGATGATACGGAAAGAAGAAAAACAAAAGCACATGTTGCCAAATGTATGCATATTTCACATCAGCGTTTAAAAGTGGCTGCTTTGTGTGTATTTTCAAACTGTAGAGGGAATATGGTAAATGAAATATTGAAACACTTTTGCACTCCTGCACATTATTTTTTTGTTACCGGAAAGCACTTGTTCTGTAACTGGCTATGGCATTTATTAAAGAGTAGTGGGTTTACCAGTTCTCATAAACAATTTCCATGGTTACCAAGGTGGTGTGGCTAGAGAAATCAAAGTTCTTATTAAGACATTAAAAAGTAGGTTTATTTTAAATGAAAGCAGAGGTGTACTGGGTAACTTCTGTTGAAGTTGTGTTGTTTTAGGAAGCTAGGACTTGATCTGGTGGTGGTGCAAGCAGGTCCAACAGCCCCGCAGCCAGGGATGCCCATGGTATCGCACCTGATTATAGCGGGGTGGGGATCTGTCCCTTGCCTCAAACTCTGTGCCTGTTCACAAGCCGGGTCTCAAGCATCCCTCTGAGGATGCGAACATCCCTGCAAACCCTGCTGGCCTGTTTGCTGTTGTGAACGGTTGCAACTGCTCAGCGGAGGCCGCTGGAGTCGGCTGGAGCTGCTGATTTTGTGGAGTTCTGGATCCCACCCCCAGGCCAGTGCAAATATTTCTGGTCGGCACCATCGCAAATCCTGAGTGTATTTTCTGTGTCTGTCACCAGCAATGGCAAATGTCACAAAAGAGAGAAACCTGTTTCTTAAGATGATACTTGAGAAATGAGTTATGACATTGCCAGTCTTTGAGGTTTGTTGGGGGTCACCATAAAGTTCTGGGCCATATCTCTGCTTTTAGGGTCAAAAACATGATTTGGAGGATCAAAAAGCCAGAAACTTTGAAAAGGACTAAATACACTCTTCAGAAAGAGCTGTGTGATTTCTAAGCTTAACTTACGATTCAGGAGATGTGAACTCACGTTCCCAAGACAGGACCCCCCCCATCATCCCTGGGTCTCATGCACATCAGGCAGTAGGAAAGACGGGGTCTGCTTCCACGGGCTGTCCTCCTGGAAGGAAAATCTCAGCCTCCAGTATGGAAGCTCATGTCTGAGAGGACCTGGAGGAGTTGACACGGAAAGACTGCCTGCTCGGTGTCTGCTCTAGAAGTAGTGCTATTAAATCTGACTTTTAAAAGCATTGAAAAGTCCTGTGAGATGAGACACACAGCCAGGAAGCACGTATGGCCGGGGTGTATCTGCCTACCGAGGTGAAATGCTGAAGCATCTGCTGCTCAGCTGCTCTGAGGCTACTGGAAAGCCCAGAGAAATTGCAAAAGCCCCAATCCCTGTAAAAAGGACTATTCCTGCCTTTCTGCTGCCGGGAGGGCGGGGTGGCACCGGGAGGGCCGGCGGGCACCCATTCCACATCTGGGCTGTATCTTCAGCATTCAGGTTCTGGCCTCCCAGAAGTTGATGTATCCACGCTAATCAGCAACACCTTGGTTTAATATATACTGAATTTGGTTTAATATATACTGAAACAGGTTTTCCATGCTTTACATATAAAATGCTATATCAACATATTCATGTTCTTGAGCCAAGACTGTTTGGGCAGGAAAATGCCAGCAAAGTGTGACTGAATCCATGTGAAAATGAAGTGTTTGCTTGAAGGAATTAAAGCAAATTTAAAATATTCAAATTCAGTGATTAGCAACATTATTACATCTCTCTGGTGGTGATACAGCAAGCTGCAATTTCTGCTCCTTTCTTAACAGGCCCCACGTTAGCTTGAGGGATTGAGAGGATTCGTGGACTAGAAGGTAACAGACGGGGAATGCAGGGAATTTCAGCTGCAATAACAGTACCTGTGCGTGATCGAGTTATTCATTTAGATAAATAGAAAAACCTCAGGAGTGCATATATGTTGCATCTCAACCAGAGGCAGCGCTGCCTGTTTGGAGTTGGCAGTTTGCTTTCCAACTTCTTTACACTTCGCTTTTCTCAGACTTGTGTTTTGAGGATGTAGAGCTGCAGCACCAAGTCCTTTGCTTTTTTCCTAGCAAACACCCCCGCTTGCGGTGGGGAAAAAGACAGTAGAGAGAGAGATGGCCCCTTTAACCCTCATACTTTCCCCTGTAAAACAGGAAGCTCTGGGAGTTTCTTCTAAGGGAAGATGCCGAGACTGGGAATGATTGCTAATATACCACTTTCTGAGGGTAAGCAGTTTCTTGATATTCACCTGGAATTTTCCTTTCCCTCAGTCTTTTGCATCGCTTTTCTCTCCCCCCCAGGGAGCGCAGACGGGTTTGAGTGTTTATCACCTCTGAGGTGCACTCGTGAGGGGTTGTCGCGGGCTGCTTTGCTGCAAAGGGCCCGAGGGGGATGAGCGTGGGGGCCGTGGGTGCTGAAGCAGCCCTGTCCCCAACAGCTGGGCTTTGCGGGAGCGCCGGCCAAGGGTGCTGAGCCTGCGGCTTTGGGTGTCCGTGCGGGCAGATGGGGCTGGAGGGGGAAGAGCTGCGTTCTCGGGGGGCACTGAGGTGGAGGGATTGCCCGGGGCTGCCTCCGAGCCCCTTCGCCTGCCCATGCAGCCCCCCTCCGGGGCGGCCACAGTGCCTTATGATGCCCCACCGTGGCTCTGCGGAGGGGGACCGTGGGGACAAGGCCTCCCAGGGTGACATCTCAGCAGAGCTGTCCCAAGGCCAGCACGGTGGGCAGCACTGCTGCTGGTACCCCGCCGCTCTCCCGGCGGGAGCGGGCACGTTTTGGGAAGCACCGACACAGCCCAAGGTGGCTTTGGTTGCACAGCGTTGTCACCCCCCGCCCCACCTTTGGTCCAGCTCAGGGGCAGGGAGGGATGAACCAGGGCTGGTCCCAGCCCCATTGCTGGCTCCCACCGGGGAGGTGGCTCTTTCTGTGCTTGCAGGGCCTCGTAAAGAGAGGGGGCAAAGCTGTTCCTTTCCTCTCTGTTCCTGTGCGGCTTCCTGAGGCCCATTTCTCTGGCGGTCCGTTCCTCCTGACCCCTCCTTTCCCTTGCTCTCTGGCAACCATGTGGCTTTACGATGGCAAAAAAAAAAA
>NW_010527879.1:0-11593 GCF_000687285.1 Phaethon lepturus
CATCTGCAAACTTACTGAGGGACCACTTGATTAACTCATCCAGATGATCTATAAAGGTATTGAACAAGACCAGCCCCAGAACCGAGTCCTGGGGAACACCACTTGTGACCGGCTGCCAGCCGGATTTAACGCCGTTCACCACAACAAGATGTATGTATGTATGTATGTATATACGTACATACTTGGGAATGAGGGTAACTGCCAGGGGACAAGACCTGTGCTTGTATTGCAAATAAGTTTCAAGATAAGAAAAGCAGTACTAATTTTCAGATGTTTACTTCTGAGACAGTTGAAACGTGATGCTCGTTATCTTCTCCTTAATGCTGTGGTTCAGGGAATAAAACAACGTATTTACTGTCATACTCCTCTTGGCTTGAATGGTGGAATATAACACTAGTTGTGTTTTAGGCACTTGAGTTAGGTAGGTGTCATGGTTGACTGCTGTGTGCAGAACTGATGGAACTGGTGTAGAGATCGCTTACTCGACTGGTGTAGAGATACTTGTAAAATGCAGCAATATGCTCAATTTGCAGATGTATATTTACTGTGTTTAAACATTAATTGAGAAGTACCAGGCTAAATCTCATTTGCTTGCATGTTTGGTTTTTGTCTAACTGTAGTGCCTCATTTATGGCTATTTATAAGTGATTTTTTCAATTCCTTTCTCTAGAGTCCATAAGTGTATTGAATGATGCTCTGAGTCAGATAGAGTCTCAAGGGAATGTTTCTATGAATTCAACAAGCTCTGGATCAGTGGCCTCCTCATCTGTTGACACGGTAAGTATCTTTCTGTCTACCAGATGCACTCAAAGTTAGGTGAAGACCTTGAGCAGAGAGACTTGTGTTGCTGATCAGCTTCTACTGTGGCTTACTGCCTGCAAAAAGAAAGGTGGGTTTTAAACTGTGAAGTGAGGAAGCAGAGTAAGAAACATCTCCTGGTTCCACTGTTTATTTTTCTTATTGATGATGGAAAAACTTAAGTCTAAGTAGACTGAATAATGCAGAATGCAAGTACTTGTAAGTTCTGTAAACCTCTTTAGCAAGGATATTGTTAAGAAAAGGCGCCGGGGATGGGTCTTATCGGGCAATGTGGTTTTGCTCTGTCTCCTTCTCAATAGATAGATAACTTTTCCTTGTTTCAATCTTATTACAGTGTTAATTATTTCATTTGTGGTTTGTTTTAGAAAAATTCTTGTACATTGCTGGGAGCAGAGCTGTATGAAGTTATACTACTTTTGAAGTAAATTGCTTGCAGCAAGCTATAATACATTGTATTAGGGTTACTTGTACTGCAACAAATACGTTAATGTTTTATGGTATGTTTATTACTCATGCTTTATGTTTACATGTGACTACAAGGAAAATGCTCAACCATGAATTTTGTTTGATGTGAGAGTTATAGAAAGAAAACAAGTGCAATATTAACTATTATGAAGTTTTATTTTATACTGACTTTTAATTTCCAGGCAAGCATTGTTGGTCGGGAATTGGCTACCAACGTGTATAAATATACTCACTTAGAGCCTATTCTATATGCGCTTGGTGTGGGGATGTCAACTAAGGATCCAGATCACCTAAAATTTCTCTTTGAAGGAAGTGAAGAGTTCTGCTGTTTACCTAGCTTTGGAGTAATTCCTGCTCAGACTTCAATGTTTCATGGTGTTCCTTCTCTTCCAGGACTAAATATTGATCTCGCAAAGGTATGGACGAGTTAAGTATCTAATTTTGTTTGTGCTTTATATAACTATAAGGTGACTTTAATTAGTATGTTTGTAATATTAATAAGTTCCCTTTATTCTAGACAAGGAAAATTCAATGTTTTGTATTCTTACATCCTAAGAAATTATTTACTTACTTCACTTGCATAACCTGTGTCTTCCTAAGATAGTACGAATGATCAAGTTTTGGTTAAATTTTAATTTGCGTTCACTATGCTTTTATTAAACCACAAAAGTTTAAAACTTTCTTTGAAAATATGTTCTGTTGTGGATGAAATTGGATAAACAAAACAAAAAACTTGCAGGTATTTTTCTTTTATTTTTTTATTCTGAACACTTTCTAAAATAACTGTGTATTTCCTTGCAATTGTGGGATGGGGGAAGCAATAGAATACATTGATTGTTGTCACAGCACTGCTTTTCCTTACATAGATGCTGCATGGTGAGCAATACCTGGAACTGTATAAACCATTACCAACTTCAGGTCAGTCCTTTTGTATTGCTGATTTGCTTTTCACTGTGACAACAGTTCCTGTAGTCATGTTATAAATGGAAATAGAGAAGCTCTGTTTCCAGCTGGATTTGTTTTGCATATTGTTTTTACAAGGATTAGGGGAGAAGAGAGGCAACCTTCTGCATTACTGAAGTAATTCTGATCCGGTGTTGCTTTTTTATAGTATACTTAGTAAACTTCTGCCTAATCTTTGATATAATAAGCAAATCTACATGCTGGTGTATTACGTAGTTTGATACTAATTAGCAGAACTTTTAATTCTTTCTGTAAGGTTGTATCACAGAACTTTTGGGATGTTTACCTAAAAATTCTTCAACATTCTTTGTATCTGTGTGCCTATAAGATGACAGGACTTAAATTATATACATAAAGGAGGAATGGACATCTCGATGAGGAGGCTAAAAAACCACTACTTTTCTTCCTGTCAAAATTCTCAAGATACTAATTGCTGCAATAGTAAACTCTTTTCAGAGATGGCTGTGTTTTCCCAGATTACAACACTTGAGAGATTCTTGTTAGTCTCATTCAGGATATGCATGCATGTGTTTGGGTTTTTTTATTAGTAGTTTTTAAAAATTAACTTTTCCACAGTGTAGAAGGAATAAAAAAAAAATCCTGCAAGACACAGATAAATGGCATAATTTCTTGTTGAAACAAAAAGGAAATGCATGAAAGTTTTATTAACTTCAAAGAAGTCTGATAATTAATAATGGATTTCCAGGACTGCATAAAGCTTTCTATTTTACCATTCCATAGGCTGATTATGTAAACATATATGGTTACATATCTCTCTAGAGCAATAACCTCTTTAGAGACAAACTTCATAAACCCACAGGCCCAGGCCCTGAGCTGAGCTTCTCTTCTGTAGAACTGTAGTTGTCTAAGCCCTTTTGAAATTTGTGGACAGTCCTTAAGTGATTTGAGCTATCTTTGAAGTCAGTGATGTGTTTGAGTCTGAAATGTGATTTGTGCTTAGCTGTGAATATATAAACTGTAGCACAATTCTATTAAAAAAACCCAAACAATAAAACTTAAAAAAAAAAAAAAATTCTTCACATCTGTAAACCAAGATTGGCAAAGATTCCCAGACACTTTTATTATAACCATCATGATTGTGATTACTATGATTATTATTACTGTTATTGTTAATAAGGAAGTGTAAAGATTGGTCCGTGGACTTCATTCCTCAAGCAAAACCCTACAACATGTACGTGGTGGTCTTTTCTTACAGGGCAATTAACTTCAGTTTCAACAGTTGCTGATATTCTTGACAAAGGCTCAGGAGCAGTCTTGCTTATAGATGGTAAGAAAGTTTACAATTTTTGGAGGGGATGCAGTAAAATTTGACATGCTCAGTTTTTAACTAGCAGTACCAATAACTGTCACCCTTCCCACAGTAAAGACTGTTAGCTTATTAAGTCACAATGAGAGCTGAGAAATGAGTTTATTACCAATAGCTGTGTAAATGTATAATGTAATTGTTCTTGGGCAATTAACATACTGATATAAGAACAGTCTTTTTGGAAAAAGATTTCAGAGAGGTTTGGTTTTTTTTCCCCGTGTAGGTGGAATAGTGCACTATGCAAATTGAATAAAATTCTTTAATAATATTACTTAGTCCTGTCTGAAGGCAGACATTTTAGATTCTGCCTCCCTTCAGCAACATGTGTGTGCACATGCGTGTGTGTGCGTGTTTTGTGGGGTGGTTTTGCAAAGGTTAGTCATATGTGTATGTTGTGTAGACTCATCTGCAAAGAAGCCATCTTTAAGAGCGTGTCCTGTGTTCTTTTTTTATACCTACATTATTATTTACAAAACAAAATAAAAACCCATTTTATTCCTCTTGTATCCAAGTTAAAGGATCAAAATGTCTCTAGAAGTTGATAAGTTGTCTTTTCAAAATTTTGAAATCACTAGGTGTGGTCATGCCAAGGTCCCTTGGGAAATTAGAGTGCAAGAGTAGGTTAATATACAGTGAATCTCTAAACATTCTTGAGTATTTATTCCTTCAGTGTACAGGTAAAATTGTAAAAAGGTCTTTACTGCCCCTTTGTTCCTCCTAGCTAGTGTTTTTTCTTCCTTCCATACTGGGCTAACATTAAGCCTGTCCGTTTCTCCAACATGCAGAAGTTCTTTTGTTTTTTTGAGTAGAGTCTTAGAGGCTTTTAAATTTCTTCCGGAACTGGAAATGAACATTATTAACAATACTTTAAATTTCAGTCTAATGTGTAAGGGGGTGGAGTAGGCATGAATTGGAAATAGGAAGCTGAATCTCAATTCAGTGTAAGAATTTTAACTCTTCAAGAAGGGACAGATGACCTTAAACTAAAGCTTGTTCTGAAGGTCTTTTCTTACAAGGTACTAGTACTGCTTTTTGTATGAAAAAAACATACACTAGGAAAAAAAAAATAGTGGAAAAAAACATTACACACTAGGGATTCTTAATAGCTTCTAATACATCATATTTTATGGCACAATTATATTTAAATAAATTGCTATGCAGTGCGAGATACTGAAATAAATACTAATTTCAGCACCCTGTTGTCAAATGTTTTTAGCACCTTGAATGTCATCAGCATTTTGTTAGCTCATTTTGTTAGCTCATTTTCTAATTTCAATGCTTTCTTATAGATAAAACTAATGATAATGTTATTTGAAACAGATCATTAGTCTTCACTAGTCAGGAAGTGATTTGCAACAGTGCAACATAACAGTGTGACCATTGTCCCTTCAGTTGTTAAATGAACTTTTTATGTTTGAAGCTTCCCTCTTGTAAAAACACATCCTAGGTATATGAAAAAGGAGATTGAAGACAACGTATGATCTTCCTCTTTTGTTGTCTTTCAGTGCATACCTATTGTGGAAAGGACCTAGTGTGTTACAATCAGTTCTCTTTGTTTTTTGTTGGAGCTGGAGGATTTGGTGGAAAACGAACATCAGAAAAGGCCAAGGTAAATTCACGCATATTCATATTTAAAAAAAACACACATAAATACTTCTGTCAGCACTGCAAGAAAAACTAGGGAGGATAAACTAGCATTTTGAGCAGTGTGGGAGTACAAACTCAAATGGAATTTAAATACTTCTGTTCATTTAAGAGCCTGAGTAAAAAGGGACTGTTCAGGGCCTGGGAAGCCAACAGTTTTGTTTTGAAAATTAGGGAGAAAAGTGAATTGCTAAACATGCAACTGATGAGAAATACCTACATTCAAATATTTGAAGTTACAGATATGGAATATCCTAGTGGAAAACAGAATAGGAGATTCTCTGGAAAATGTTTAGAATATAAATTCTGTGGACTTATAATTAGAAAATGATGACTGAAATTAAAATAAAATTGCAATTAATATAAAATGCATGATGATGTGGACAGAATGCTCCTCAAGAGGATTTGTGTTAGATCTTTTAGCAGAGAGTCTTTTGAAGTTGACAGTGTAACAGGCTGTAATCTGACCCAATTTGACCCAATTAATTCCACAGAAGTGGTAGAATCTGACACATGCTGTACTTTGGGCTGTGCTAAATTCCTTAAAAATCCTACTTCTGTAGGTCAGATGGAAGATGCTGTCAGTTTAACTGTCCAATTTGGCAAGAGTTATTGACTCTGGGTTTTATGAAACCCAAATGTAGGCTTTGCAAACAAAATAAACCTTACATGTTTTGATTTTATGTATTTATTTACTCCCAGTCACACTTCCCATAAAGGAACAGATGAGGAAAGTTACTAATTTCTTGTTAAAAGCTAGCTTGGGAAAGGTTTTATTTTCTCAGTCTACTTTTGACCCCCCAAATTTTTAGAGACCTCTTAGATCAGAACGAGAACAGAGAAGTGGCTTTTATTTGTAAGACTTGGTTTTCTCAAGTAAATTTGGGGAGCTTTACCTCTCTTATACGCAGCTTTAAGATTTTTTTTGGCTCCTCCTGTTTGAGCATGGGCAGCAAGGAGAGTAACAGAGAAGTTGAGATTTTAGATACTTTGTTTAGGGGCCTACTACTGAGCTGTTGGACTGTGCCAACTAGATTTATAATAGAGTCCTGGTTTAAACCCATCTCAGCTCTGCTGTCATCATCACATTTCAATTTTGGCCTCAGTGCTTACATCTCCAATTGGGAATATGTGATCTGTGTGTTGTCAGTTTACCATTACAGTGTTTTCTGCTGCTCCATCTCAGAGATTTTCTTTGCTCCTGTTTAAGGGGGCGGGGTGGCTATTTATATTTAAAAATAAATTGATACCTAGTGATAATTTCATGTGTGTATATACAGAGAGCGTTCATGTTTAGTTTAGTAATTTGTTTTACATGTGTTAAATTTGTGCTAATAGGTATGATCATATGTTAATATTGCAGGATGTTGCTCTAGTAAAAAGACTAGCATAGTAAAAAGCTAAGAAGTACTCAAATGTGTGGTATTAGGTTTGAACTTGCAATTTCTTGAAGAGGTCTCTAGGTGTAGCTCTTTATAAATGTATGTGTTTGCATGAAGGAGGTTTGGAAAGCATAGAGAGGAAAAGAGAGAAGTAGCATTATAGTTTCTCCCTTCCAGTGGAGTGGAACTGCTGCGTTTTGTGAGAGTTAGCAGATGACAATGTCACATGAACACATGGTATGTCCAAATGCATGAGTAGCTATTCAGATACCTGACATGTAACTATTGTCTCCTTCAATAATATGTTTAAGGGTAGTGTCTGGTATGACAGAATGTTATTATTGTGAACTAGAGCCTTGAGGCACTACAGTAATAAACAGTCAGTTGAATAGAGGCTATTTTAAGCTCAGTATTTTTGAAAATTTATAATGAAATGCCTAGATTTTGTAAATCTGTAATACTGTAGGTAATGTTCTTTGTGATTTTTGGATGTAAACTTACCAGTTTATTCAGTTAAATCTATATCAATTGCATAGAAGCTTTCTCATATGTAACTTTACAGCTCAAATCTTGAAATGCCTGCTGCTTCAAAGAGAAATGGGAAAAGCCTTTCTGTAGTATACAATATTCACCAAATGTTATTGCAGGCAGTGTATAAAGGTCCTTGATGGAACCTTTAATTCTTCTCTAATCAGATTTTATAATAGTGCATGTAAAAAAATAGTGGTTCAAAGGAAATATTGCTAATCTATAGTGGTGGCATCAGTGAGTCTAGTTTTGTGCCTTGGCAATTTTTAGTTAAACATTGCTCTTCAGGCAACGGCAACTTCTTCACTCTATTTAATGAAGTATGAGAGTACTATATAAATGATTTTACATTTTAAAATATGAAGAATACCTGTTTCAGGCAGCAGTCCTTCTTGTGACAGAAGAAAACAAAATGTAGTCTAGTTAAGACAGCGCAGTGATAGCAATTTTAACATAGGCCTCTGCATGCAAGAGGCCAGTTTCGAACGGTAAGTTTTCCTACTTTGTCTTTGCAAACCTCCCCAGTTAAAAAGACTTTCATGTCCCTCTCTTCCAAAAAAAATCACACGCTGATCAGACATATTTTATAATGTGTCTTTTTGTCATTTCACACATTTATTGTATCTGCAAACTAAGGAGAACAAATTTCCAAGTTCAGGTCTATGATGAGCAGCACATTGTCTAAGTCATGTCTCTCCTCTTGAGTTGGGGTTTTCTTTGGCAGAGGAGTTTCCTTAACTTTTCATACGTTGGCTAGTTTTAACATCTTAATGGCATGGTAGGTCAGGTTGCGTTTCTTAAACCAACTGGAAACAGATTGGCAAGCCATTGTTGTTTTGAAAGCATGTTAGTTAGTGTCCTTGTTATCAGCCCGATTTAATATAGGTCCGTTGTGGTTCTGTGAAGTGACAAAAGCAGGAATAATGTTATCAAGTCTTCCACCCAAGAGGTGGCTTTGCTCTACTGTTAAACAGGAAAGACCCTTTGCTGCTGTTAGATGTGAAACTAAACAGCACGCAGTTTCCTTTGAGTTCTCTTTTCTTTGGTAAAGAGCTTACACAAACTAAGGTTAAGTAGAATTACTACAGATGAGAGTCAAGTGGCTTCCTTTGATTTTAGAGCTTACACCACTTTCTTTTTGATTGGGCTTTTTTTTTGGTGGTTCTGAAAACCCAGGAAGGAGAGGGGAAAAAAAGACTTCAGCTACTTTAATAGTTTGGAATTAGTTATGGTGTTCTTTGTGTTTATCATGACCTATGATGTTCTCTGTCAGTCTGTTGGTAAAGTTTATGTCTTCAAAACTGAACAACAAAGCTATAGATTACACAAGGAACAGCATTTTTACAATATTGTAGGGCTTAATATGCAGGATGTAATTGCAAAACCAAAAGAAAACAGTGCAAAATAAAAAAAGCTCTCAAAGGCCAAGAGTGATGTAGTCCATGAGTGAGGCAGTAAATAATTTTGTACTCTATTGTGCTTTTAAAAATATTTTAAAAACCTCTTTTTTGTTTCTGTGTTCCAAAACACTGGTATTCTGTGAGACAACTATTTTTTTCTGAGTGAATAGTTCTTGCTTGAGATTTTTTGGATAGTTTGGAAGAAATACAGTCACACTGATCAGCTATAACATGTAACTGTTAGCCAGATTTGATGCCACGGGATCGCTGTGTTTGTAAATCTAACCTTGGTAAGAGACTTTTTCTGGCCTAAATATCTTTTTGTCTGTAAATATAGAAAGGGTAGGAGGTATCTTAACAGGTTTGTAAATGCTGTTTATTTTTACACATACCAGACATACTCTGGCATGGGTGTGGATAAAAGTTTTTTGCAGTGAAATGTTAATACTACTGCTTTTGCTTTAGGTAACAGTGAATCCACCCAAGAGACCCCCTGATGCTGTCATTTCTGATGTCACAACAGCTGATCAGGTAAAGTTTTGTATACTCCAGGTGCGGAAATGTTTGTTTTGTTTGGAGAAAGGAGTCTTACGATGTTCACTAGCAAGTAATAGTTCAAATCTTCTGATATACCCCGGTATTTTTTTATATAGATATATTTATGTGAGTATATGTATATATATGTGTATATATATATATATAACATGAATTTTTGCTAGGTTAAGTTATGACAGTGTTCATTGTACTATCTAAAACATTATTTTCATAAGGCTGATGCAATTTTCTAATTGTTCATTATAAAATTCTACATAGAAGGAGAAAATGAACATTTGTATTCTTTTGTAGTTTAAAAAAAAAAGAGGTTTAAAATCTATGAAATTTGCAACAAATGGTGCAAGCAAAGAGATCATGACCCCCAAAAAAGAGCTTAAAGTTAAGTTTTGAAAGAGTTTAATTTATGTTGTAGTAGTGGTAGTAGTAGTCAGGTAAACCTGAAATACTGACAGATGTCTGTACGGGTATGCTTCCATCTGTCCACAGATCCCACTGGTTCACAGGCATTTATTTTCCATAGGCAAAAACCTGAGTAAATGAATATATCATCATCTGAACGTAAACATACGCAGGTGTCAGACAAATGAGACAGTATTAAGGCACTGAGCAGTATTTTCAAAAGCAACTTAGTCATAGCAGGAGGCTGTAACTTTTGGACACGCAACTAAAATTTTGAGCATCAGCTGAACTGTGGTAACTGTGATATCTGCTTAGCTTCTGATACAGCATTAAGTCTCATCCAGCTTATTCATGTGCTTAAAGTCCAAGTTAGCCCTACCCACTTAAGCCAAGAAAGAGAGCTTAGATCAGCATTTCTGTTTCTATTACTGATGTACCTGCTACATCCTACAGTTCACAGTCTAGGAGGTACAGATGTCTAATTCTTCTGAATAGGCTTCATAGAAGGTTGGCAAGGTGAGCAAGGAGCAGGGAATGGTGAGAGAGTACTTTGTTCCTGGGACATGGTTAAATGTAGTGGAAGGTACTCTCTAGTAGCTGGCACTTTTATTACATAAGATACAGCAACTCTAATGGCTCAGTAGTTAGAAGTATTTACTTTGAATGTTGGAACCCTAGTTCAGATTCTCTTCTGCGTGCTTATATTGGAATTAGTTGCAGGTCCATCAATTTTCAGATTATGTTTATGATCCCGTTTTTCATATGGTAATCATAGTGTTTAAGCCTTAAACTCTTACCTCTGGAATTGTTACTCTGTAAAAACTGCTAAGTTCATGAGATAAAAGAAGATGATAGTGACCCTGTAATGCAGAAGTTGGGAAACTTTGCTACTGCAAAACTGATTTTTTGAAGTAAAGGAAGTGGCACAGAGTACCCACCACACTTGTTTTGTTTTAAGATCTACTCTAATAGGTAGATATATAAAGAGAATTCCTCTCCAATTAGATCTAGCAGGAGCCACAGCCGTCGGACTTTGAGAGTCACAAAGAGGCTTATCTGCCAAATTATTCAGTAGTATTTGTGCTTAAGTGATGGATGCCTCTGTACAGGAGGGGGATGTGTAGAACTTGGGAACTTTATAGGCAGGGATGCAGACTTTCATGTGAAGGACAGCTTGGGGAAATGTTATCAAGATTTTACATTTATGTGTCTGTGGAATGACACATAACTGCCTAAAATCCTTTTTGAAAATGGAAGCTGGCACACAAATTGCATTGAAGTTTCTAAATTTTTTTTTCTTGGTGTTTAAATGAAAAAGGTGTTGGCAGAAATGGCTGTTGCCATTCAGCTATTGAGTTAGTACAGAGCATGAGACAGACTGGAAGAGTCAGTTTGCAGATGGCATTTGTGTTAACTTGACCTGTATTAATTTCCAATGAAAGTTCTGACATTCATTACTCAGTATTTGTGTTAGCACAATTACATGGCTAAACTGCTTTTCATAATTAGCATTTTCCCCCCTTAACTTTTCATAGCGTGATCACATAGTAAAAGTCCTAATAAGTAGACCATCATGCATATTTTAAAAATATTTGCAGGGATGACTCCTATCTTTCACTGAAGTCAATGACTGTGGTTATCTTGAAAGTTATATTCAATTCTAACTGAACTACATGGAGTTAAGTTTTTTCCAAGAGGAAGAATGTTTTTAGATGTTTTTAGACAGAAAGAAGCACTGCTTAGTGAAAGGGCTACTGGGAACAGAGGGCTAATGACCATTTTTGCCCTTCACCAAGTGTTCAGCAGAACAGAGTGTACAGCCACCTACAGTTCCTTGAAAAATGATTGTGCTATGTCAGAGACTATTGACAGAACAAACTAATCCTTTTGGTTAGTGGTATCAAAGATTAATAGCAGGTAGTACAATAAATGTTTATCCCTTTCAAATCTGTACCTATTTGTGAGAAGTTCTTTAAACACCAACCAGTGCTTATGAATGAGTTGCCGTACCATGGTGTAAGCTGCTTAAGGATGAAAAATGGTTAAGAAAAATTTAGAAGAAGTATCTGACCTTCTAAAAGGCTTTAAGGCTTAAAATTTGCATCCTGCTG
>NW_010527879.1:11624-37428 GCF_000687285.1 Phaethon lepturus
CTTCTGTGTGGTCATGAATTTTTCAGCAAAGAACTAGGTGATGTTTTTTTCCATTTTGCCCTGTAGAGATGTGCATGTGCTGTGGTATTTTCTAGCTTGTTCTCTTTCTGTAACCTGAGCTATGCTTTACTAGATACACTGCCATAAATCTTTTGAATACAATAGACCTTTTGACAGAAGATCAAGAAGTCTAGAGGGTGTTTGACTATTAGCTGTTTAGCAAGAAATGAATCATTCAATTTCAACCCTGTAGGGAATGTTTAATGTAGTTACAGATCTTCAGTATCAATAAGCTACTCTTGACCTGCCCGTTTTCAAAACAGGGCTTTAAATTAATCAGTCAAAAAGATTTTGCTGAATGGTTCCTAATGCAATTAAGAATCACAGGCAGTGAATGACCTGTATCTGTGGAGAGTTTTGTCTCTGTAGAATTTTCTTTTCCCTCCCTTCCCAAATGTGTTGATTTCTTGGGCATTCATTTTCTGATAACACACAAAAGAAGCTGCAATGTGTATTTAAAGTGGATGATGTCCAAGTGATGCACGTCACTTTTGAGGAGGGAAACAGATAGGGAGTCTTGAGTTTGTGGGGGCTTTCTGTGGGGTTTTTTTTGTTTGCTTGTGGAACTCAGAGCATTCTGATATTGTGCAGGTTGCCTACCAAGAAATAAACTGGTTTTTGTCTTCAAATACTGTAATTACTATTCAGAATACACAATGTTGTGACAATAAATAAACAGTACAACAGTAGCCCCCGAAATGGAATTTTTCAAGAAATCGTTTCAGTTTTACTATTCTGTGTTTCCTTCCCAAGCCTGTAGCATTGCATGGGGTTGTTGTGACCCAAGTGCAGGATCCGGCACTTGGCCTTGTTAAACATCGTACAGTTGGCCTCAGCCCGTTGGTCCTTCCTGTCCAGAATCCCTCTGCAGAGCCTTCATGCCCTCCAGCAGATCCACACTCCCACCCAACTTGGTGTCATCTGCAAACTTACTGAGAGAGCACTCGATACCCTCACTCAGATCATCCACAAAGATATTGAACAAGACCAGCCCCAAAACTGAGCCCTGCGGAACACCACTTGTGACCAGCCGCCAACTGGATGTAACGCCATTCACCACAACTTTCTGGGCTCAGCCATCCAGGCAGTTATTTACCCAGCGAAGAGTGCACCTGTCTAAGCCACAAGAGACGCCAGTTTCTCCAGGAGAATGCTGTGCGACACAGTGTCAAAGGCTTTACTAAAGTCCAGGTAGACAACGTCCACAGCCTTTCCCTCATCCACCAGGCGGGTCATCTGGTCATAGAAGAAGATCAGGTTGGTCAAGCAGGACCTGCCTCTCATGAACCCATGCTGGCTGGGGCTGATCCCTTGGTTGTTCTGCACATGGCCTCTAGTGCCCTTCAAGAGGAATCGCTCCATAGTCTTCCCAGGTGCCAAGGTCAGGCTAACAGGCCTGTGGTTCCTGGGTTCCTCCTTCCAGCCCTTCTTGTACATGGGCATCACATTGTTGAGCCTCCAGTCAATCTGGGACTTCCCCTGTTAACCAGGACTGCTGATAAATGATGGAGAGTGGCTTTTTTTTTTTCTTCGCTCCTCTCTCCCCTCCTCCCTCAGTACTCTCAGGTGGATCCCACCAGGTCTCATAGACTTGTGGGTGTCCAGATGGTGTAGCAGGGAGTTAACTGCTTGCTCCTGGATTATGGGGAGTTTATTCTGCTCTCCATTTGCAGAATCTCCATTCTGCTCTCTCTTTTTGCTAATGTCAGCTCATTTAATAATTTTAAGAAATGGTTGCCAGTTGAAAAATTCTCTTTGCTTGCAACAGTATCATGTATTTAACTAAAGCATTCTCCTACTTTAAATTCTGACACTGTCTGTTTGTTACTTACCTTGATAGGGAGAAATAGACAAAGAGGTAGAAAAGACCATTTAGGTAGATTTTGAAAAACAGTGTCTCCGCCTACCATGCTTTGGGACCAGCTGTGTACATGCAATGATGCCTTTTATAAGTCTGTGCAAAGCAGTGTCATGTGAGCTAGCACATGTGAATTTCTGCCAGAGCTACTTTTCCATGCAACTTGGTATCTCAAACACATGATAATTATGCTCTTTGGTTTCCAGGGTCAGGAAAAATGGCTATCCTTGCTTTCAACAATTTTTAAATTCCTTGTTAAAGCTGATGAACCTGAGACTGATAGTGGTCTGTTTGAGGAACAGCTTTTTGATATCCTTTCATTTTTAAATTGCTTTCATTTGGAAAACTACAGTAATGTTTTAAATATTGCAGAGTCTCTAAAAAGATAAAAATTCCAAATAAAGCTTGCTTTCTTTGTAGTCTTAATCCCCTTTGTATGCAATGCTTTATGATACAGTTTTCAGTCATGCAGGCGTAAATGGAGTGTTTGTTCCCTCTTGTTCAAGAACTCCTTCCAGGCAAAGAGAGGGCTCTAGGCATGAGCTGAGATGGCAAAGTCATTTTTTCTATGTTGTTTGTTGCAAGAAGTTGTGTTCTGAGTAATGAGACCAAAATGATCTCATGGTTAGTGACTGGTTGGAGCTGCAGTTCTTCGAGAATGGATTTTCTTTGCTTTGTCTGTAAATTTCTTATGGTCTGTGGGCAACTGTTACCCAGATTTCCCAGAGCACTCAGACATGGCTGCTCCTTAATCGGTGGCTCATAGGAGAGGATGAGACAATGGAATTTGAGAGTCAGACTAGAAGGAGAGTGTCTGAGCATCACGGGCTGAAATTGAAATTCATAGAAGCTCTGTTCTGAACTTGTACTGTGTACTTCAAAAACATGATGTGCTTTGAAGAATTAGGCCTTCAAATGTTTAATTGGACAGCTGGAATTGGTTTGTGCTGCTGACAGTTACGACCTCTTCTGCTGCCTTATGGTTTCTAGTCTATAATGCAAGGATGTTTATAAACTTTCGAGGCATTTTAATTGTAGAGAGTGTTTAAAGGAGTGGCATATAGCATCTGATGGTGAGTTTTGAGAATGTGATACAGGAAGCAGCACCAAAAAAAAGCCAATTTAGGGAATATAGTGATTCTTTTACCCATTCAGAGATTCTTAGAGAGATTCAATAAATTCACACCTAGACTAATCTGATCAGAATAGAATATAGAAAGTATGTAAAGCCTTCTGTTCCAGATATAGATCAAGCATTGACTGGCAGGGTGTGAAGAAATTGCTGCTTTTTGGTGTTTTGTTTTTTTTTTCCCTGAAATACAGTTCTTTTCTGTTTCCTCTGGAAGAGGAGGAAATAGTTGGCACCTGCCAGGTATCAAGTAGTGTCATCAGCATCCTGTGACTAAGACTGCAGGATTGTCTTTCCTTTACTGAGTCATTCTCAGTCCTGCAGTCCTCTTCCAGATACTGCTGTCCTCTAGCTACCTGAGTTTAATTTTTCACTGTGTCAAGTTCAGCTAAGACTGCAGTTCTTAATGTAACTGGAAACAATTGTGAAGACAATTATGCACAAATCTAGTTTGCTGTAAAAAAGTGGACTTTACAATAAACTCTTATTAAAAAGACATCTTGGAAGCAAAGAGGTGCATGGGAAACGTTTAACAGCCTAATGAATTATTAAACTAAAATGTACTCTAAAATGTTTTCTGCCTGTTGTCAACAGGCTCAGTACTATGAGTCAGTGCTTTACTTTGAGGATGGTGTGATAAGACCCTTACAAGCTTCTGTGTAATTAGGATGCAGATACTTACCTGTGGAAAGTCATCTTTTATTCTACACAGATTTCATCTGTGTTTTCATTTTCAGCACATGTAAATATTTGTGTGTGTTTTTAGAGAGGATATGCATAGATAGAATAAGTAATTGATAACATTATATGGGAAAAAAAGTTGGTTATTTCCATCTTACGTTTGTTTCCATGGAAAGATTTTATGCTTATTTTAAACAGATTAGAAGAAAAAAGTTACAGGAACGTGGATGTTTTGAGTGAAGGTAATTTTTTGAGTGAGTGCAATAAAGTCATGTGAGAGAGAAGATGATGAAAACATGTGCATGGATGGTTACAGGACAAAGTGTGGTTTTTATGTCCTGCTTTGTAAAGATTGTAGTACAGCATTGCCTGAAAACATGTAAATTTAAATTAACTTCAGAGAATAGCACAAGAGAGCCTCCTGAGAGCCTCAGGTGATTTTTTTTTTGTGTTTGTAGCATAAATAATTTGTTTCATGATAGAGAAAATGAAGTGCTGCAGTATGTTCACAGGTATGGAGAGCATGCCAGAAAAAAGTGCTTAACAACAAAGGATGATATAAGCAAAACAAAGGGATATGAAGCCATTGCAAGTATTTGATAACGTTTTCCTAATTTGTCTAGAGACTTCAGTATGCAGAGATGATACTCTCAGAACCCTGTAAATTGTATAGTGAATGAGTGTTTGTAATAGTTATTACTTTAAAAGTTCATTATATGTTATGTTGCTGATTTCAAGATTATACAGACACACGAGCGTGCACACACATACACCCTCCTGTTTTTATTCCTGTTGAGAAGCTCAGAATATAATTTTCTATCATGGCAATTTTGATAATTAGTTGAGGGCTTGGATTATACTAGAATTTCATGTGGTAAGATGATAAAAAAGAAAAGGTACTGGCAGTCATTTCATTTAAACAAGGTGCTCTTCATTACCAAGAGTTTGTTTCCTTCCCTTATCAATGCATGTCTTAGTAAAGGATATAAAAAGTGTTACTCCATTTGAAGTTTCTCAGACCAAAGTGGTTTGTTCTTTTTGATTAAGAGAGGCACTGTTAAAGGAAAGGCTTCTTGTATATTTACCATGCTACTGAAAACAAGCTAATGTTCTATGAAGCCTGTGCCAGAATATATAAGGTGATTTTAAATTTGAAAAATACGTGGTAGGGATAAACAGTACAGACATGAATAATATGGGTTGAAGAAGAAGAAAAGATATAGTTACATTTTATGCCTATTATACCTGTTCCTGTTTATAGCTGTGTATGTGAAGGTGTTTTAGTTGAACATTTTAGTAATTCTTATTCTTGAGGGAGTCAAAGGTATGTAGGGAATAAAGTAGTGTTTGGATAGTCCAGACCACTAAGAACATATAATTGCAAGCCTAAGGTAGTCCAGGAAACTGTACACTTGTATTTCTTAACTATAGTCTTGTTAAAAAGCAGAATCATGTGTGATCCTGATTTCCACAAAATATATTTAGGTGTTGGAAACTATTACGAGCCTCTTACACTGTCTGTTTCATTTATTTTCCACGTACGCCTACTTTCAGAAAAATAGTTGGTTATCTGGAGGAACAAATAAACCCTTTTATCTTTCTATGTCTTGGTTCTACTAATTGCTCTTTCCTAGTATCAATCCTTACCCTAACAGAGATAATTAATTATGAAAGAAGATATGGCAAATGAGGATCTCAGATAATCAGAGAGCAACTGCTTATTTTTAAGTGCAGTGAATTACTTACATACTGTGCTAAATTTGAGGTCTTGAAGCATCAACACTGCCAGTTTAACTGGAAACATTCATTGTTCTTAGTGTAAATCAGAGCTCACTGAAATGTGTACATTAGATTTGTTGCTGTTTTTTCTTCATGAGATTTCTTGTCTGCTTACTCTTACTGAAATAAGCTGTTTACTGTAAAGTATACAATACATACATGTACACACACATATGTACTTGTATTCGTATAGACACATATACATGGTAAGATAATTGGGCAGAGCTCTTTTTCTCCTTAGTTAGAAGGGAATATGGATAGTTAACTTCCTTTCTCGTTAGCTTTACCCCTGACCTTTATTGCAGTCTGCAGGCAAGACTGAAAAATTGGCACAGACAGGTTGGATGTCGCCTTTTCTTTTGCGGTCTGGCAGAACTCCTAAATTGTTAGGAAATGAGACTTGACAGTTTGTGTTATTAATTGGAGAACAATCTAACTATATTATGACTAACTTCAATCTAATGCCCCACATCAATTGACTCTTGTCATCCTCCAAGGATGCATCACTTTTTTTTTTTTTTTTTAATGCTCTCACTCAGGACTTCAGGAAATGTCACTCTTCAAGGAATATAGAAAGTAGAGCCAACAAGGCTTTAAAACAATTCTGTTCTCATGTGGAATGTAATGCAATTTATATCATGAAGTGATACCAAAGACTGTGGTAAACGAAAAGAAGTTTGTTGGCAGACCTGACTTGGCTGCACTGAATCTAGAGTAACCTGCTCGTGTAAATGTTTTATTCAGTTCAGCCTGTCTGTTTTCTAGCTGTGACCAGTGCCTCTCTAGTTGTTGAAAGTACAAAAAGAGAAGTATCATCTCCCATATTCATGTGTCAGACTTTTAGTTAAATACATTGATCACATTTAATTCTCGGAACATTTATTTTGTTAGCAAAGCACAAGTATTTTTTACTACATTAATTTTGAAAAGCATTTAGTAGAAGTATTGTGTCCCAAGCAGTGCTTGTTATCACCCCAAATAAATGACTAGTTCTTACTACAGCTTTAGTAATAAACAACTGCATAGCTAGATTTAAGTTGAGATTTGAGCTTAAAACACTACGATGTCTTTTTTATCATACATAAATAGAATTTTCCAGTATTATAACTGAATGTTATTTAGTTTGAATTAAAATGTAACAATAATGAAATAAAACAACAGAAAATAGCCTCCTGACAGCTTTTGTAAAAATTCAAATTAATGGAAGAATGAAAGTGAGACCTTAGAATTTTAATTTAGTTAAAAAGTAGTTTAATTATTTAATTTAATTATTTAACATCTGGCAATTTTTATTTTCTAGTTCTCAAGAGTGGCCATTTGCTGCTAGATTTTAGACTCTCTTGAAAGAAAACTTCAGTAATAATGGGTGGTACTCTAATTTGTAGAATTCTGCCAAGAGCAACTCATGTCAAATTTTCAGTTTTTAATTTTTTTAAAAAAAGGAACTAAGGGTCTGTTCCTCACTAAAAGCCTCTTTCATAGTATGATAACCTTGATATTGATGGCATCAAGGCCTTAGACAGCTCTTAGCAAAGAAGCTAGTGGTAAATCAAAGCTGCTCATCTCTACCTTACGACAGTGAAAACAGTTTTAACAACTACTTCAGGGAGGAGTGAGAACAAGTGAAGACACAGCAAGTCAGAAAAGCAGCATGTGTGTGTTCTTCTCTGAAACCCTGCTGCTGTGGTTTTTTTTATGTGTGGGAGTGTGGGTGGCACTCTTAGTTGCCCATTTTTCTTCTATTTGTGTGAGAATTGAGATGAGAGAAGTAAGTGAAGGAGCAGGTGCTCTCCATGGATGGTAGTTGTTAGCCCATTTCCAGCTGTCTGTTTCCACTCATCACTTCACTCTAGCAGCCTTAGTGGTGTAGTAGAGTGTAAATATTTACATTATCTCAGTTTGTCTTCCTGTTCCACCCTCAGCCAGCGCCATGAGTTTCACTACATACTCCTTGAGGGCCCCCTATAGAATGGCCTCTGTGGCAGTCCACTTGGCTTGCTCTTTTGGACTTGATTTGGCTTGTACATTGCTGGCTAGAATCCTGGCACTGGAAGATACTGCCTTCTGGAGATCTTGGCTTTATTCTTCTCACCAGCTGAGATACCTTAGCTATTTCTACTTCTTGGTCATGCTATAAGATTATTTTTATGTTACCTGTTCCTTCAGAAAAGTATTTGTGCTCTTGTATGTCCCATTTGGAAGGTCAAACTCAGACACAACTGAACTGTAGTCTTACATTAGTATGAAATTTCCAGTCTTTACTAATTTTCCTAAGAATTTATAGGATCAATTAGAAGATAATTAAAAAAAGAAGTTGTAATAAATATATGTTTTGGGTGAAAGTAGAATTACAGTTAGAAATTTCAGATCCAGTGACCCAACCTTACTTATATATCTTTGTTTTCAAAAGGAAATTGTTTCAAAAAGAGTAAATGTAAGCAACCATGGAGGAGTATTAGCTTAGTCCTTGCCTTTCTAAGATTTGCGTGCTTAAGCTATGGTGCAGTTTAGGATTTTCTTCTTGTTGTTTTTAGTTCATGTATCCAACTCTCACATAGAGGAATGGTGACAAGCTGTTCTACATTCCACCATAAATGAGATTCAAAACACTTGCTGTACTAATGATAGCTACCAGGACAAATAAGAGAGAATTAGAGCTTAGTGTGAAAGCTCTATATACTTGAAGAAATGGACCTGAATATTAACAGATTAAAAATAAAACAAATATGTTATGGATTAAAATTGTAAGTTCAGAACCTCTTTAGTTATACTGTCCTTTGCTTCAGATTTGATAGAAGAAACAGTGTTAAACATATATCAGAAAATATTTCCTATGGGGAATCTTTCTTTTTTTTCCTTCCCTTTGAGAAATCTGTTAGTTTCTTTCCTCCGAACATCATTTAGTGGAAGGGGTTTTTTTGTTGTTTGGATAAATACATACCATTTTTTTACAAACCCAGTCCAAAATGGTTGGAGAAAATGTGTAGTGATAAAGAGGTTCCAAAGGCCAGTAATGTACTCGAATAAAATAAAATTTGTTTTCAGTTTAAAAGCTCTTTCCAATTAAATTCATATTCAATTTGTATGTGCCATCATATAAAACTACTAAATTCTTGAAATCTTCACTAGTGTTGGTTAGTGTGATGTACCAATTCTCTCTGTCCTTTTGGGAGAGTACTCCAGAATCATTTAGTTACTGGATTTCACTGGAATCTGATGATCAGGGAATAAGTTTTTAGTCCAGAGAGATGCACAGGTTGGCTTGTCATGCCTCTCATGGACTGCTGGCCACTGTACACATACAGCAAATAGAAGATTTGATAATGAATATTCTAAGGACACAGAGAGACAGAAAACTGAAGTACTGTAGCCATATTCTTCATCATGTCTTGGGTTTATTCACATTTATAGTATACACAATACACTAAATCTGCATTTCTCCACTTCTTACTAGTGAAAGAGAATACTTAACATGAAGAAAAAGTCTTCTAGAAAGCTTGGTGTTTTACTTTGGAATTTTGTCTGGTTTTAATATTGGGACCAGCTACCCATGAAGCTGCTGAGAGAGAAGTGTATTGCAATTGGTCAGTCATGTTACTTTTCAAAGGGAAGGATAAGGATATTTCTGATCTCTATAAGATGAATCAAATGTTGAAAAAGCATGGTAATGTATGTGTTTAAAAAAATTTTTTTTCATATGTAATTTAAAAAAAAATTGTGGATTAATCCATCATGGGACAAGACTCTTTAAAATTACACTTCAAGCTAAAGAACCTATTTCTAATTCTAGAAAATTCATTACTTCACTATTGCCAAATTTTAGTGAAGCTCGATCTGTATGTCAGCAGAGTAGGTTGCTTTTTCTCCCATTAAGCAGTTGTATTATTTTCTTAGGTACCAGGACCACACAGTTTTTGGCACATTTCCCTGGAGCTTTGGCAGTTTGTGTGCACAATAACATTTAATTTCAATTTTACCTGTTATGTAAGGACTAGTAGGATCAACTGTGATAAGTTTGTAAATCTATCCTAAGTTTTTGAGCGACTCCTGCTTATTTCTGCCAAGCATAGTGAACCCCCTTTTTTTTTTTTTTCCTGTTTCTGCAGGCTGCCTTATATCGTCTGAGTGGGGATTGGAATCCTTTACATGTTGATCCAAGTTTTGCTGCTCTTGGAGGTGAGCTGAGGGATACCATTGTATTAGTATTTGGATGAAGAGTGATGTAAATGTATTTTTAATCTTTTTTTCAGTTAGTCTGTTCATCTTTAACAAGCTGGAAAAACAGTGCTTTTTTATAGCTGTTCTTAGTCACGTCAGTTCTGTTGACACTTCACTTTAAAGCATTGCTTCTTGTAGCTAGGAATGCGGAATGATGCTTGGACTCTGCCTACAGTAGAAACCTGCCTCCTACCCTGTTTTACTTTTAGAGCTTATTTGTTGCCACTATCACATCTTTACAGTCTCTGTATCATAAGCAGAAATAATTGACTATCAAAAGCTTCAGAAGAACTTCTAGAAATGCTTTGATAGATAATTCTTTCCATCTCAATAAATTTGAGATTATATTGGTCTCAGTGGAATTTTTTGTGCTTCTGCATAATCTTCTCAATCCCAATAAATCTCGGTAGGGTGGAAGAGAGGGGATTTTTAGCCCTTCTTTCCTATAAAACTGCTTAACTGCATCTCTTACTAGTGCAGTAGCTTCTTCATTTATGTAATGCTATGTGCCAAAGCAACAGTCCGTAGGCTACATTAACTGATTCTTGCAGAAATTTAATTACTAAAATAAGGTCTGTTTTCTTAAATTTCTGTTGTAAAGGTATTTATCAGAGTTCTTTTCAACCTTTGCTAGTAGTATAGTGTGATTACTCCAGGCAGAGAGCATTTTGATTTACTTAAGAAATGTTCCTGAATATGTATGCTATCATCATAAATTTTGCATTAAAATACTGCTCTGTAATAATTGGTCTGCAGTTTTCCGGTGACTTCTTTTTAATATAGAAGTATCATTGTATGGTGTTCTTACCAAGATAAATAGAGCAGAGCTATGCTTCCTTGTTCAGATTGCATTTAACATACTTCCACAAATCATCTCCTTTCATAAATGCATACTAATTGTTTGTTTAACTCTGGTTTGTATATTTCCATGTAAATTTGTGTTAATAAACAATTATAATCAAATACTAGTCTATGAAGAGATTTCCCTGGTTTATTAAACTATTCTGTTTGTTTACTCAGCTGATGATTTTGGATAAATATTTAGATGGAATCACCTATTTACTCTTGAAGATGCTGGAGGAGAAAAATACATGTTTATAATTGAAACCCCAGTGTTTAAAATAATGATGATAATCCTATAAAAACCTTACAAAAGAAGAGAAGTAGAAATCTTCTACCTGCTCACAGAAAGACCACTGGCACTTAGACACAGTGAAAAATGAAATTAACTCTGTAGATGAGGTAGTCTCTTTGTCTGAACAGAAAACTGCCGCATTGGATTTTGGAAGCGTGTCAATCTCCCACTCAAATACCTATACTAAATGTGGCTTCAAGCAAAGAAGAAAATGACTGTAGAGATAATCCATGAATATTTTTTCTAGTAACACAAAAGCTTTATTTTTTGGGCATATTCACACAGCTTCTTGTCTATAATCTCTGTAAATATCCTTTTTGACTTCTCTCACCAGCATGCACTGGAAGCAAGCATTCGAGCGTAATGCTCTCAGCTTGTTCCAGGATTATTGTTAAGTCTTCCTGTGGACAGTGTTTTAGAGGCGATATACTATATGAAAACACCTGTTTATATTGTTGTGCCTTTATTCCTGTAGCTTGTGAGTATTTCTGAGATACCAGAAAGTGAAAGCAACATTTACTTTGTTTTCATTTTAGTCTAGATAAAAAGTAACTTGATTGCCTTATGTATTTTTCTTTGAGTATGCATTAGTTTTATAAAGAAAATACTGGAGAGACTAGGACTGTATGTATTTGTTTCTGAGTTCTGAAAATAGTGGTGTTTTTTGGTTCTTGCTTGGTGAATTGAGCTAAGCTCTTAAAGAGCGAAATGTCACTATAACATTCTGTATGAGAGATACCGAATACTGATGATATTGTAATAACAGCAGTTATCTGTTTTAAAATTGACTGCACAGTATCTTTGTGCTTTCAGAAATAGCCTGTGCACAATGTACAAAAAAAGAGTGTGCTATTAAAAGTGTGCATATTCAAATATTTTATGGGAAACAAATGGCAGAATGATCAGAGTGGAATACTTAGTGAGAAAAAAACCTCATGTTCCTTTTAGCCTGTCCTTCTGTCATGTCTCCTCTCCTAATCTAATGAGTCAACATGTCTCTTTCTCTTCCTTACTCCTGCTAGTCTTGTCTTCCCTTTGGGCCGTGTGCCGGCATTAAGGCCTAGTGGCTTTGTGTCTTGAAGGTGGTTTCTTCTTCGGCATCTTCTGAATCTCTGCAGTCTAGACTTTCTCATGTCTCCTGCTTTTTGTTTGTTTGCTTTTGGTTTTGCTTTTTTGTCCCAGCTGTTGTCCCTTGGGACAACTTTTCGTGCTGTGTAGATGCTAGGAAGAGTTGTTTAGAGCACAGGAAAAACAGACTCTGGCAGCTCAGAATGGCACATCAGTTCCAGGCAAAGCAACTGGTTTCAGAGCCAAAGCTGGACAGACCTGTCTTGAATCTATGGGCTGCTGCAAGTGTGATCTGTTACTGTTCATACGCCCTGTCAGGTCAGAGCAACCTGTTAAGGGATCAGAACATACTCAGTACAAGCAGCTTCTTTAAAACTGAACCATTGCACTTTAGCAAATCTCAGGCCAGTTTTCAAAGGTTTGCTCTGGCAGACTTTGACAGGACTGGAAAAAGATTCCACGCTAATACAAAGATTATCCTCTGCCACAGTTCAACTCCTGCTCCAAAGCATAGAAGTGAAAGGAAATGTAACCAGAAATGTCAGTATAAACAAAACGCTGTAATTTTTTTTTTCTCTTTTTTGTTAGACGTATTCAAAATACCTGAAATCTTTTCAGAGTTTTTTCCACTTCTAAGTAAAGACAAGTTAATTCTGAAGTGTGCACTATATTTGAAGACTTTTGGCAACTAAGAGTAGGAATTAAAAATAGGAAGCATCAAATAATCTTAGTATCACCACTTTTTAATCATTACGTTATCTCTTACCCTTGATACGCATACTTACATGTAACTGTGTATCTGCATGCCTATGCACTTCTACTAAAACAGCAAATCTCCTGATTTTTCATTTTGTCACCTCTACAGACAAGGACTAATTCTACTTGTGAATCTTACATAGGACAGGCAGTATTGGAGTGCCAGTTCTCAGTGAGCGCTTTCTTTTGCCTCAAAGTAGGTAAAACAAATGGTAACAGACACTTTTTCAGTGAGTTAAATTATGTTAAAAAGAAAAGGATTAAGAACATCATTGGTGGAAAATACTATGAATAAAATACAGATATATGTAGAAGCAACATGCAAACTCCTAATGTTACAAATGCTAAAATGTTACTTTTTGAAATAGGATTTAAGAAGCCTATACTTCATGGATTGTGCTCCTTTGGGTTTGCTGCTAGAAACGTTTTGAAGCAGTTTGCAAATAATGATGTGAACAGATTCAAGGCGATCAAGGTCTGTGTGTTCATTCTTTGCAGTTAATTTTCTTGATTTTTCTGGTTTTAGTGCCAAAAAAGATTCTTTAGGGTAGGAAAAGGTTTTTGCACTGTCTTAACTGCCACAATTACTTTTACTCATTGCTGCATGCATTTTAATGCCTCTATCTAGTACATTTACTCTAATATTTAGGGTTTCTACATTGCTAGTTGACTGATTTTTCTCTTTGTTTTTTCTCATTTCAGTAGAGCCTATGCTTTTAAGCTTTGCCTGTACGTATGACAGATCTGTTCATAACCCCACTTTTTCTTTTTTTTTCAGGTTCGCTTTGCAAAACCAGTCTTTCCAGGTCAAACTTTACAAACAGAAATGTGGAAGGAAGGAAATAGAATCCATTTTCAGACCAAGGTCAGAACACACTCACTGTTGTGGGCTTTAGAGAATGATGTGTTGGTTAAAAGACTGGGGGTATCAGGGGAAGCAAAAAAAGTGGCTCATCAAGCACACCATTGAAGAAAGTTTTGTAAAGAAATTAAGTTAATAGAATGAAATATTCTTACTTATTTTATGGTGTCACTAAGATTACAATAAAAATACCATCATACTCATAGGACAATGCACTCTTCATATTAAATAATATGAGAACTCATTTCATTGCAATTTCTCATTGTATTGCATTTTCTGTGTTTGTCCACTGTGGAAGAGCAAAAAGCAGTCATTCTGTGGTCAGCATAGTTAGTACTTACTTTCTGCAGTTAATCATAACCTTGTGTATGCATCTTTTTTTAGCTTTTGTTTATCTTAAATCAGCTCCTGACTGTTAGCTGATGCAGGCGAACTTCTACAAATTTAGCTTTTAAGAAAAACTTGCACTGCATCTGCACAGAACTACTTACTTAAAAATAGAAGTTTCATAGCAGTTGGACATACTACCTACAATAAAAGAGTTTACAGTTTTATAAATTCAGGTTTTGCATTATTGCATTTTCTTTTGCATTGCTGTTAGCATTTTGTGGGGGTATCCTGTAATCCTCTCCTACACTTGATAGGATACTTACTGGAAGCTAAGGGTAAAATACTCCATGTAGAGACAAAAAGTAAATTCTAATTGCTTCAGTTGTAGCTTCCTATGACACTGTGACCTTCTTAAACTGTCATTTGATACTGGTATTTTTGTTGGCTGATGCAGATGCAATTTACATTGCTTTGGCTGGCAGTTTTGCAACCCCGTCTCTGTAAAGCTGTAGCCAGCTGTTGATTAGAGAGTACAGCAGCAGGGTAGTTGCAGCTGCAGGGAGGATTGTGCAGGCTAAATCAAATGAGGAGGGTCATCAAAAGGACATAGGATTGCTGTTTCCACAGGAATACAGCTTTGTGGAATAAATGTTGACTGAAGGAGGTAAATTTTGCTTGCAGACCTGATGAGTGTTAGCAGCTATAGAATTTCGGAATGATAACAACATCGAGGCTACTATGTACAAACTCTCCATTACTGGTTACTAGTCATAAACAAGACAGTTTGGTGCCTCAAATGAGCTTTGTTGATTATTGTGTTGAAGATGGCATAGATATATTTAAAAGGCACTACCACCCAGTCCTGACAGAATTTCTAGACTTCAGTTACTTACTTCTGAGGGTTTGCATGTACAGTGTAAATTAACAGAATTCATGATATGCTTCCAAGCTCTCTGGAATTTGTACATGTAGTGGGATGTCTTGTCATGTTTAAAGGCTGGATTTGTTATTATGCTTGGTTTAGTCATTGCTAATATTTAGAGTTTTGGGGGATTTTGCTACAGAAACAGATTATAGAAAACCACCTTGTTTCAACAATAACAAATTGTGCAGAATTCTGTGTCTTACTGCATCTTGGATTAGTATGAAGTAAAGCCATATTTGTACTTGTAATAAACTCTGGTTAAACTCAACTAAAAGTAGACATGTAAATGTGATACGCTGGTTTAAATCCATTTTCAGCATTGTCTGAAGAGCAGTGGCAGTGGGTGACAAGCTGCTAGGCATGATTTGACTAATCATTATTATGTAGTCTTTCTGTATTCATTTCACCTGTGCAATAAGGTAGCCTGTGATGCTGGATAGTCCTCTGCTTTGGGTATTTATCATATAACTCTATTTGCATTGTCAGTGAATCATTTTGCCATCTTCTGTTTGCTGACATGTCAGAATGGTTTGTCAGACCACTTAAAAAGACAATGCCAAAGTGAAACCCATTTTCTTCTCTGACTTAACTATTTCAAGAAATTAAAACAGAAGGGAATTCTGGTATTTTTTCATCTTTCTTCTTGTAATCTTTCTGGTTCTACAATGTTTAAAAAACTGTTTCTAGTACAAGTTGCCATGTAAGGCACCTGGAGATAGCAGAACTGTCTAGATGAACTCTTGACAGCTGCATATCTATCTCAAGGAAAAACATTTTAGAACAATGACTTTCTCAGAACTATTTATGAAGTAATACTAACAGTATCTTATAACACAAGGTACATTTTCAGATAAATAAGCTTTTTCTACCATTTTTTGAACTGAAAACCAGCAATATATTTCAGCATAATTTCTCAAGAAGCAAATAATTACTTCGTTTGAAGAGCTGTTTGCAAAGCATAATATACTAACTTGCCTCAAGACTACAGTGCATTTATGGGGTGTTTTTTTCTTACTCTGGAAATTTTATGTTTTCTCTTTTCTTCATGTCTGATTTTAAAAATTAGGGAAGCCTCCTTGGTTGCCCTTCTGTTGTGAATTTTTGCACATACGTTACATCCTTAATGTAATTTTTTCTCCCACCACAGGTCAAAGAGACTGGAGAAGTTGCTATTGCAGGAGGCTATGTGGATATAGTACCAGCCTTGGATAAGCCTTCTGCTCGAGAGCCTCTGAAGGTAGGGGAAGCAACAGAAGTCTTAACTTACTAAGCAGCATAGTTAGATTTTATTTTTGTGAAAAACACAGGAAAAGTGCTTAGATCACTTACCAGTCTTATTTGCAGTACTTAGATGAGTATATGAGTTCAGAGGTGTGAACACACATGTTGTCTAAGATACAGAGGTTCATGGATCTATTTGAGGGGGAAAATACAGACATTTTAAGATATATAGGGTTGCTGATGAGGTTTGAACTGCTTGATGCCGGTTGAACTGTTAGAATAAGCATTGCAGTGTATGTTACAAAACAAGTGAGGCATGCACCAGTGAGGGTCACAAGCTTTGAGCACTTGCATAATGTAAGGTTGAAATTAGTCCCTGTAATTTGGGGCTGTACCTGTAAAATGAGCACTTTGGTTTTATTTTGTAGATGTTGAAGATCAGACTCATCGTAAGTTGTAAGAGTGTGACCTTTCTTTCTCGATATTTTCAGAGAGACATGGGGACAGTGGCGGGAAGGCATTAGAAGAACAGCACAAATGAAAATGAAATAGCATACTCATAGAAAGGAACAGTTTTGTCATTGGATCATTTTGAAAGCAGGCTCTGATGGCTGTTTGTACATGTGGTTAGGCCTAGCACATGCACTTTATACTATATATATTTTAAACAAAATCTCTGCACACATGCATTAAGCCTTGGGTACTGGACGTGCCACAAAAGACAGTATTGTACATGCAATTCTGAGAATGTCCTGGGTTCTTAATATGGCTGAAAAGCCACAGGTGCACAGTGCATTGCCTTAATAAACCATATCTTTTTTTCCCATTGACGCCTGCCTACAAAGGATGAAACTTTAATGCATTGAAGTGTATGAAGTACTGAGTGCCATTCATTTAAAGCTTGTGATATATTCCTGGAACCTGTTTCTTTTTGCTGGTTGTGTTTAGTCCTCTGATGTTCTGAACTGTTGACAAATCTGCTTTTGAAGTTCTAACATGTAAGCACTAGAACTCTTCAGTGAAATAATTACAAAGATTTTTTTTTAACATGGGCAGAACAAGCTTTTTTTCTTTAAGCTTACTCTGAGAAATTAAGGTGCTTTGGCAGACATTTGCTGACAGAGGCAGACATCCACCAGGGGAAACTAGCTTGAGTGATGATTGGCAAATTTAGATGTTATATAATGGAAAATGTTAGGCCTAACCAAAGAGGTGACAAGATAACAGCATGAGGAGTATTGCATTCTGGTGTACAGGTAGGTACAGCAGAACAACTAAATCTGTAAGAGCATCTTTGCTCTAATTACAGGATGAAAAATGTCACTGGAGCAGGTTCTTAAAGTGTAGCATTTCATCCAATACAAATATTTGTTAAAGGCAGACAATGAAAGGCTTGCAAAATAATATGTGTTTGAACAAGCTGAAAATGTAAATGTAGTTAATCCCACTCTTAAATGATAAACACATTGTGTCTACATTGGAGTTCCGACTGTGTTCATAGTGCATTATGTTTCTTCCATCTTCCACAAATTAAAGTAATGTACTGGTAAAATCATTTTTGTGTTCTATAAATTAACATGCTATTCACCATAGAAAAAGTGGCAATGATTATCCTCCAAGGCAAATAAAGGGCAATTTAGAAGCCCTTAGATCTCTAATTATGAAACATATCTTAAATTGTAGTGATAAATGACAAAAACTGCAAAAGCAAGATTTGAAATAATTCTCAAGGAAGAGTCCATGAAGCATTTTCTGCTTGAATGTACTCTTTAGTGCTGACAGTTGCTAGAGGTGATTATTTGTGGTGGAAGAAACCTCAATTGCATTTAATAATTCTGCAATAGAGACCTTCCTGGACACAGTGCTTGAACTAATAGACATATTTAGTACTTTTTAAATGGAGTTTCAATTTTAAATTCTTCATACTTGCTCTCTTTTTTTTAAGACTGCAGGGCTGCAGAGTGACCTTGTGTTTGAAGAAATTGGTCGTCGTGTAAAAGAGATCGGAAATGAATTGGTAAAGAAAGTAAATGCCATATTCCAATGGGACATCACTAAAGATGGAAAAACAGCAATGCAATGGAGTAAGTTGTATCTTTTATGTAATGCCCTGATGGATTTTTTTAATGAAGTTAAAATTTAATTAATTATACTCATTCTAATTAAACTGATATCTTGAAAATAAGCATAAGGTAGTAGACGAATATTCACTGGGACCTAAAAATCTGAATGTATACTGAATGCACAAGTGACAAGGAGGTCAGATAACGTTCCATAATGGCAGTTACTAACCGTTCTAGGAACATATTTCTGTAACTTGCCTGTTTAGATGTAGGCATAGGCAAACCATCCTCTAGAACTTCAGTGCATTTCTATTTATTTTTTCCAGAATGGATCGCCACTGCACGTAGAAAAGCAGGCTAAATTAACCTACTAGGAGCTCTGTGTTACAGCAGTCTGCTGCTGATGTACACACTACCTAATCTAAAACAAATAACTATTTATTTCTACTGTATTGTTCTTGTCACTTCAGTGAAAATGTAGCCCAGTTTGTTTCCATTCAAATTTTCTGAGATCAAGGCATAATAAAAGGTATAATGATGCTTACCCATCCTTTAAGCATGCGACTGGGTTGATGAAGAAAGACTAAAACTTGCAATAAAAATGGGTCAGAGGGGAAGTATTTCCTGGTAAAGTGGATTATACAAGTACGTGAAATGGTCTGATGGGGGCAAAACTACTTCCTCAAAAAACTTCTCTTCTAAATTGTCTTGTGCTCTGCTTCTAAGGATGTGTGTTTTTGCAAAAAGCAGTCTAATTTTAGTAATTGGATATATTTCATTGTCTTTGGTATTATTCAGGTTTTTTTGCTGAGGTGTCCTAAATCATCTATTAGTAGAACTTAATGTTTTCCATAGGAAAAAGAAAAAGGAAAAAAAAGAAAAACCTCTGCTGAACACAGAACACTTACAGATTTAGGCCTGAGTAGTAGCCTTACTTGCCTCATGAGACCGAGTTTTATTAGAGGGGAAACAGGTGGATGTTTTTGCCATTTGCCATTTTGCCATTGAGAGAGAGGGGAGTACTCCTTTGAGTAAATCAAGAGTCAGCCTTTTCCATTTTTCAAACAAAGCTTGTCCTCTCTTCTGTTTCCTACTGAAGCAGTGGGAGGAAAGTAGTGCCTTCTTCCAAAGCTTATTTCCCTAGCTAAAAGAGATTAAATAGACATAACTTTTCTTTGTCCTGTTCCCTCAGTTCTGTTTTATACAAATTTGGAACTACTTAAAACTCCCTGTGGGAAGGAGGGTGGAGGAGGTAATCTAATATTTTAAATGTTTCCTTTTGCTGACTACTGTTAGGAGCTTAAATGAAACATTTCCAAAATCTTCGAAAAGTTACTGCAAATTCTTGTATAGCATGGTCAGTTTCTTCAAGCTTAGGTGTCAAAACAGTGGCTAGTGTTTATGAATTACTGTAGTCTTATGGTGTAGTAAATATGTAAGGCTGAATGTAAGTGACAAGAAGGGTGTCGGTAGAAAGTGTTGCTTACTTCTCTCATTAGGAATATTGGTATGCAAGTACTCCCTTTGTATATCGCTTTTTCAAAGAACTTTGTGTCATCTGATGGTTTTCTGAATATTTTTTGTGTCTTCGAAATTTCAAGCAGCTAAAGAATGAAGAAAGCAGGAGTTGGTTTAATATTAAAATAATTGAAACTAAATTTTGATTAATTTAAATATTAGATTGGATTATTAAATACTAAAATTGTTATGTAAACTTGCTAGCAGAGTGTTAGGAGTTGTGATGACTGTAGTATCAGCTCTCACAGTTTGTCCTTACATAGATTAGTAGCATACTACTGTTGTTGTATATTTAACTCTAATGGTAGATTTCTAATGGAATATATATAAGATAGATAAATATTTATTTGGGGAATTTTTTTAAACACTATTCTGGTCATTAAAAAAACCCTAAACAAACACAAAGCAAGCATTGTAAGCAATTGCCAGTTTAATTCTTTTTGCTTGTTTCCATACATTATTATTCAAGAGTATCATCATGTACTGTCTCTGCTACCAGATGCTAGCATAACTCATTTTGCGTGGTGAATGTGGAAGAAGAGAGTAGTTTGTGGCTTTGCATTCAGGAAGACAGCTTTCTTGCAGTTAAGATGTTGTCAATAACCAAAAAGATTTCTGACAGATCTTTATATGGTCATCACCGTGAAGACTTCCATAATGCACATGAGTGATGACAGCTGATTTAGAATATGTAACATTGACAATGCCATTTACTGACTTGAATGCTTGGCTTTTTCTGTTGTTAATGAAATGGAACCCTCTGTACATAATTAGAAATTTTAGCCTCTGAGAAATTAATTTTTTACTTTAAAAACTGAAGATGCTAGTAGGATGTTACCTTCGCTATAGCTTGAATTTAATTAAGTGTCACTGTTTTGACCAGTTTCAAACCTGCTTCAGATTTTAATGTTAGTCAGCTCTGTCAGTAAATTTGCACTTCTTTACACTACATTTAAATTTGGCCCACTGATTATTAGTTGATCTTCTGTGTACAATAATTTTAAATTAGTTTTGTAAGTGTTATGCTAAGTTAACAATTTTTAATTATCTTTCTCTTTATAAGTAAAATTTCTGGTATGAGAGCTAGATTCCATAACATACATAGCTAGAATAAAGCAAATGGAAAATATGACGTTAAAATTAATTTAGAATTCAGTTCCTGTGGATACATAATTGCATACTCCTTCAATGTATGTTCAAAATTCTTGACAACACTGAACCGAAATACGAGGAGGCAGATTATTTTGGGGGAGTTTTTTGTTTTGTTTTAAGCTTTGAGTTGATGCTAATTGTTTCATTATCTGTCATCTTTTTAGGCCTGTCTTTTTAGGGGCCTCCCAGACCTTTACATGCCATGTTTGTTCCCATATTAAATTTGTTACATAGTTGTGCTGGATTGTCTTTTAATTTTTTGACTTGTCACTTTTGCACAGCTTTGTGCTGTTGTGAAAACTGCAGCAATTGACAGCACTAGAAACAGTCTGGGCCCCACAGCTCCTTGCTGTCTTAATGATTTTAGCTCCAGCATCTTCTGCTAATGTCCTTGAGCCTCTTAAGATCTGGGAGGAGGCTGGGAGGGAAGCAAATGAGAGAAAGCAGCAGTATTAAGGACCGCTGGGAAATTTGTTCTCATGTATAAGGTTGTTCTGGTATTTTCCAAACTTCCACCAAACAATTTAAATAAAATAAAATATTTATTTTTAGTGTTTTGTTTTAATTGTAACTGTAACCTTTTGATCTAGTCTCTGCAGTAAGCTAAGATTTTTGTTGATGACTTTAATAAAAAGAAGTGGGATTTGTGAATTGGATTTAGCTTTTGTTGTTACAGAGGCACTTCTTGATGGTAGCGCTAATATTAGTAACACTAGTCTGTTTAATTTAGTGATGACCTTTTATGTAGTTCTGTGTGGATGGTGTGAAGCAATGGGGAGGTGTAAAACCATTGGTCTTGCACTCAGGATGTGAAATTTTGAGCATCTCATTCACTGTCTAAACAACATTGAACTGTAGCCAGTAACAACTGGTCTTAATTAGTGGTATTTCTTTATAGAAGCAAGCTGTTTTAATTTAAGAGAATGCTGAAAATCCTCCTAAGAAGATAAAGCAATACAGATTTTGGCAGTATCAAAACCTAACGAATAAGCTTAGCGGTACTGGAGCTATCTTTTTTTATTTTTAAACAAAATTCTTGAGATGCACCAAATTTGACTTTTCCTGTTGGCTTCACTACCTAAAGCATGCTTTGCTCTGTCCTGCATATTTATTATTGTACAACAGTTGCATTTATTTTCAATGGTTATAAAGTATTTGTCTTTTTTTAGAATTAAGCTACTTCATTTCAACTTCTCTTTTCATAGAGAAAGACATTGCCATTGAGATTTGTTAGCTGATAGTTAATGGTTCTCTGGAACAGTACTCAGAAGAGCTTACCCATCTGTTGCTTTTCATCATGCTTCTGAAGGCAGAAGATACTTCTGTTTCTTTCCAGTTCTCAGCAGAATAAAACTTTGTTAGGAGAACTGGGGGGAAATTGTTACGTGCAGTTGGTTGTGAACATCTGACAAATTATGGCAGAACTGCTTAATAATTTATGATCCAGTATGACTTCAGGCAATGAAGAGTGGATGACACTTTGTTCCATTTGCTGTGAGGATGAGTTGTGTATTGCACGTACCCTCTGTAAAGCAGAATAAAAACCAAACCAAAACAAATAAAAAAGTAGTCTGACCCCTTAATTTTTCTCTCCTATAAATGGCAAGGTATGCTTTGAAAGCAAAGCAAAACCTGTGCCCCAAATCTTAGATTTTTAGGCTATTTGTCTACCTGCTATAGTACGTCAATGTCTAGTGATTTAGCCTGCATATATAATTATTTTGACCTTTTAATTATATCTCTAAAAACAGCATCTTGTGGATGATAATAATTCATAGATATTTAATTATTGTGATATAACACTTATGTGTACAAGTAAAAACAAAAATTTGAAGGTTAAATACTGTTTCAGCTACTGAAACTGCTTGATTGTGCTTTTCTGCCAGGTGTATAATACTAAAATTTTACATATTTAAGAAGCTGCTTGATTTTTAAAAGGGACTTCAGCTTTCAGTTTAATTTGTGTTTCTTCACACAGTATTGAGGAGTACCACACCCATGTTTCAAACTTGTGGTTTTGTATGGAGTAGATCAGCCACGTGAATGGTATCAGCAGCAGCCACAGAAGGCCACATATTCTCAGAAGCGAAGAACACTGGAAACACCTTTAGGCTACTCATCTGTTACTAAGAGCAGTGGAGCCGCACTAGCAGTGCCCAGGTCACCGGCCAGCTGAGCACTGACATAGCTACACCAGTACCAAGTCATTATCAAGCTGGCTCCTGCAGTCGTAGTGAGGCAGTAGCTATAACCATAGAAAAGTGTATCCAGGAGATATGTGTAGAAGACGTGTATAGGAGACTTGCATCAAGCCCATTTCCTGCTGCAGCAGGCAGCTGTGTTGTATAGCTTTATCTCATAAAGTTGTATTTAAAGGAAGGTACCCTCTCTGGTCATTTTGGAAAGCTAAAATTTTTCTGCTCTGATGGTTAGAATCTGTTCTGGTATTTGGCTCATTTCTTTCATTGCTAGTTTATGTCCATTTGTCCATGTGCCAGTGCTGTAGTTCAGTCTCAGTTGTCATCTGAATACTCCAGGTTATGTGTATGTCAGGGGGCGAGAAAAATGATCATATATGTTTCTAATCCTTCTTTATTTTTTTTTCCTCTGAAAAAAAATAAATTAGTGAGTTTTTTGGGTAGTTTTTCATTTTCTATAAGGAGAGGAGTTTTTTTCCCTCTTTAAAATACCGACATATGGTGTACTTTGGATCACTTTTTCTCCAGTGTGATTCACCAGAATTCACCCACTAGGGCTTATGTATCAAGTTTTAGGATTCCATTTCATCCTGCTAGTTCCTTTGGGGTTTTGAGTGGCTTTTTTTTTTTTTTTTTTTTTTTGATTACTTGCATTAGAGGTGTCATAACTCATTTATGATAAAACTTAAAAAAGGGAGTGGGTCAAGTAACAGTAGAAGGTCCTTCATATTTTTGTGAGAAAGACAGTATTTGTTCTCACAGAGCTCCTCTCTTTCGTGGCTGCTCTGTTCTTATTTTTCTTTTTTTCTTCCTTAGCAAAATTCTGAATGCTCTTTAGAAAAATAAAAAGGAAATGGAATATTTTCATAGTTTTGGGAAAAGAGCATACTATTAGGTTGGTCTTTTTCTTTTTTTTTCTAATTTGAAATGGGTTAAGGATTTGATGTGATTAAACATAACAGTTGTGCCTATGGTACCATGATTACGCAATGTCTATAGGCATATTTGTGCTTTGAGAGCTTACAATTAATTATAGGCATGGATTGATGAGCAGTGCTCTTGAGTCTTTGATAGGAAATGGAGAAGGAGAACAGGGATTGTAACAATGTTAAATATGTACTATGTTCAGATTAAAATCTAGGAGTTGTTAGAATTTGCCTGAGTCACTACACCTTTTTAATTGTAACTTTTTGTCATCTAAACTTTATCCTGCTGAGACTGATGGATGAGTATTATCAATGAGATATATCAAACTGTTTTTCCGGCCAGTATTTCCTTAGTAGAGAGGGAGAAGAGGGTGTGTTGTGTCTTGGGAGATGTTATGTCAGGCTTTCAGCATCTGTGTTCCCTTTTGGAGCAGTCTGGCAAGGTTAGGGACAGCCAAAAAAAATAATGTATGCAAAATGAAACACAAGAAGGGATTCAGGTTCTTTTGACTTCTAAGGTCTGGAAGTAATTAAAAATAAATAATTAAGAACTGAAAATATTCTAAAAAACCATGTGTGTGTTTTGTGAATTTATATGTGGGGCTTGCTAACCAGTGCTGTTTGACTCAAAGGGAGCTCAGTTTGGCCACATTGGTATGGTTCATAACACTGCTAGCATTTCAGTAGAAGTATATAAGCACATTGACAATTAAGCTTGGTTAACTCAATGTAGGAGCTGGTATCCACTGTAAAACTTGGGTTTTATGATTCATCAGATGATTTTTTTTTTTTTTTAGTAATAGTCTGTGCCTGCATAACCTACAGGAGCAATGTTCAAAGGCTCGCTTATGATATTAGATTATATAGTAGCTGTTTTGTATCAAAAGAATGTTACACAGCTCCTACCCACAAACATAGTATAGATTGTTCATCTGGTGCTCAGTAATTTTTTTTCTTTCTTTTCCTCTTATTGCATCAAATTAGTGATGTCCATTAAACCGGTTCCTGAAATTATAATTTCCCTTAAAAACAAGTGGATAATAAGAATCCAGTATGTTATTTCTCACTGAGCATCATTGTACACTTGATTCCCCTTCTAGTTTTGTTATAACTGGATAAATATTACTTAGAACAGATTTCAGAAAATGAAAGACTTAATTCAGACAAAAGCTATTCCTAGTCTCTGTAGTTCACCTTACTTTTTCAGAAAAAATTACATGGAAAAAAAATACACATGAGATATTTTATGCAGAAATAAGTCTCCATAGTTAGGCCAGTGTCTTAAAATCTGTCAACTAAGAGACACCAACTGACAGTATTAGTGTTGGCTAGGCAATCATGATTCTGTGATTAGAGATGTCATGTCCTTACTGGAGCATCCATTTGAGTAATGATTTCGTTCTGTGCTTAAAAAGCTGGGAGCGGGGAGGACTGGCAAGAGAAAAAGGTGTAAAGAGAAAGACTAGGAATTTTCAAAATCTGAGAATGATTTGGTAGATTACATCCTGTCAAAATATTCTTCTAATATTCTTCTAAACAAGTGACACAATACCTGATAGTCATAGCCTTGTAATAGATTATTTTGGCAGGTCATTTGGTCTGGGAAAAGAACACTCTGAAGCTACAGATACTTTGAGGAATTTTTGGCTTTCCAGAAGAGAAGGACAGATATTTGGCAAGGCTTTAAATGCTCTTCACACGAAGCAGAACAGGATATAGGGCCTGTGGGACAGAACAGGGAAAACGCAGCAGCATGTTTGAACACCACCACATTTGCCTTCTCTGAATGTAGGATGCTGTTTTAAACCATTAGAACTTTATTACTAACTTTAACATTTCTGCAGTAATTGCAGTAATTAATATCTTGTAAATCTTTGTAAAGGTATCTTGTATATATAAATATATATAATATAAATATCCTTATA
>NW_010527880.1:0-7957 GCF_000687285.1 Phaethon lepturus
TATATATATTATATATTAGCTCTCACTCTTGATTCTCCCAGACTTTAGAATTTCTCCTCTCCAGCATGCTGCCAGCACCAGACTGCTGCTCGCCTCCTGCTCCTAACTCAGTTCCCTTGATCTGAAATAATTTCTCCCTTTCTCCTCAGATATTATCTGTAATGATTGATGGTCTGTAGCTTCTCTGCTCCTGCAGCCGCTGGCAGCAGGCAGGGAGAGGCAGGGCTGCTGCAGAGCGCCCAGCCTGCGGTTTCACCTGAAACCCAGCACCAGGAACAGTTAAAACCAGACCCTGAAGACAAGCAGCGAGGGGTGTCTGTCGGCAGATCTCAGCGTTTAAGAGCAAAAGCCCACAGCGTGAGTGCGGCGGGCTCCTTCCAACACAAAGGGGAAGTTTGGTGTTTTGTCCCCTTCAGTGGGGTACACACCTTGGTTTTGGGGGGGATGAATCAGGAATACATTAGCAAATTATGATAGCAAAAGGTAGAGTTTGTCACAAAAAGAATGAAAAATGAGAAAAGGAATTATGCTTAAAGGCAGCCCTAAAGGGAGCAAACTTCTGTTTCTTGTAAGAGGAATGAAAAGTTATTGCTCCTACATGACAAGACTAGCATTTTTAACATTCCCCTTTTCAATAATAGCAGCTAAATTCTCACAAGATTCAATGTTTACGCTCACAAAAATCAATTTTTCCCTTTTATTAAAAAATTATGTACAGTAAATTGCCGCTACAACACAATCTACATTGTTTAACATACCCTGCTTTGATTTACTGTTCCATTCATAATCTGCTGATGATTAAGCTTCTCAAAAACAATCCACTAGCCTTTCTAAGTGATATCGGGTTGTTTGGTTTTAATCTGCTGGAAATCATCCTGTAGACAGATGCATTATTGAAGAATTACATTTTAATTTATTTTCATGCAGTGCCTGTGATGGGCATTCGGATTAACAGAGTACAATACTGCTTCTTTATGCCTGTATCTATTCAAATCAGAAATTACCTGCATACACTGTCTCTAATGGTGGTCAAAAATTGTACAAAGAACTGAGAATAGTGCTTCTTAATATCACACAGCCCTGCTGCTCATCAATGAGTCTTTTTCTGTTCTAATGCTTTTGTCATGTATATGAAAGTCATTATGTAGTTTAGAAAACAGGAGATGAAGTGAAAGAGGAAGATCAGGGACCTGGGATGCATTAGTATTCTGCCAGCGTCAAAGATATTTCCCTCGAGGGGCTCCTACAGGCCACACTGTTATTACAGTGCCTATCCATTATCTTGTGCTGTACTTGGTATTAAGACAATAATGGAGAGAATAGGATTATGTGCAGATGATAGGAAATGCGAAGGCAATTCAGCAAGATAGGAAATGAATGGAGACATGATTCTTTCATCGAAGCTGGGGATGGTTTAGCATAGGGTAAGGAAGAACATAAGTGAAGCAAAATGAAATCTTTACAGGTTAGCTGGGGTAAAATGAGTGTTTACATAGAATCCGATGAGTTTAACCTTTTTGATACAGAATATTGCAGCTTCTTTCTTTAATGCACCAGTGTATATCCCCTCAGAGATCTGGTTTGATCAGAAAACTTACTTGACACACATGGGGAAATGACCAGTGTTAATTTGATAGAGGTGGCCTTATGTAGCGGATAACCCTTTAATTCACTCCAAGAAAGGGAAAATTCTGATTCGCCACTCCAGATTTCTGCATTTCAACTACAGGCTAGAAAAACTGTGTCCTGCCTGCTAAAGAGACAGACAGAAAATGAATCAAAAGAAGCAATAAGGAAGGATTGAGCATAACTAAGTGAAACGCTGATTCCACATTGAAATGCTCATGTTCCTTTTTACTGTTGCACGCCTTTTAATTCCATGAGGACGAGCCTGTGGCTGATAGCAAGTAACAAAGGCTAATAATTTTAGGAGGCCAGCAATGCATTATGATAGTGACAAACAAAGACAGGACCAGATTGTGTCATTTACAGACATTTCTCTAGCTTACGTCTGTCATATTTTTTAATTAGCATAAATCAGAAACACACACATTTGCGATAACAGCGCAATGCCAGAAGAGATCATTTTTATTCCCTAAAGTACAACAATAATTTTATTCTTTCTGAGAAGCACTTGAAGCCTTTCCGTTGGTTAGGTTAAAACCCGACAAAATAGATCAGCAGCACAATGCATCCCAAGAAAAACGGACATCAAAGAGGCATGAGTGCAGCTCTATCACAAACCTTGCTGCACACACGCGGCCCGTGTTCTGCACGGTGGGAAGAGCAGTTCTTTGCGGTGCAGCTATTAACGCGCACCTCTCAGCGCCGAAATGCCACCCTGCATGCTCAGAGTCGAACCTGGCATCCTCACTAACTTACTGCCAAGCGATGAAACATGCCCGTATGCATAGCGGAGCTCCCCGCGCAGAAAAACCGCACTGCTGTTGCCCGCTGCACACGCTTCCTCGCAGGCCTGGCCCTGCCTCGGGCACCCGTTGGCTGCAGCCACATGGCTCCATGGTGCTCTCTGCTGCTGTCTCCCACTCACCGCTGCCGCCCTCTCCCACTCCTGCTGTCTCGGGCCCTGCTGTTTGTCCATCAAGGCTTAAATATTGGCTTGCCTTGGCCGGTGCTGCTGGCTAAGCCACGTGATGTATTGATCCCGGCTGCCGTTTCTGCTCCATACCTGATCTCCCTTCCCAGCTCTGTGGCTCTCCCTGCCAGCGACTGCCACCCGCCATCGGCTTTTACACCCAGCTTAACCACACAGTAAGGCTTTCCTCATCTCCCCACAAGCACCCCCACCCTTCTGGGAACTCTGTCACGAGAAGGTCTTTCTTCATCTGAGAGCTTTCCTCTATTTAAAGTTTGCAGGCCAGACCCTGAGCAAATGAAAATTAGCATTACGCCCCAGAAAGCACACGCCTGCACGCGGCTCGGCCTGCGCTGCGTTAGCCACGGCCTGCACAGTGGCAGAACACTTAGCTTTAAAAAAAGCTGATTTCTGAGCTTTTAGTCACACCCTGCACTACTTCATAGCACAGCCTGCAAGGAGGCAAAGCCAGCCGTACGGTGACAGCCCCAGCGCGGGCAGTGGCAGGGCTCAGGGTGAGGAGCAAAGCTCATCTCTGAGCAGAAACGGGAACTCCCGCAGCCCAGTAAAACTGGAGCACGCCTGAAGCAAGGTCCTGCTCCCCAATTCAGCCAGGCTGGGGCAGGGGCCTGGCTGTGTCCCCTGCCCCTGCTAGCTGCACCCAGACCTGACGCCGAACCTGCTCGATGCCCCAGCAGCGCAGAAGGCTGGGTAGGCAGCTGCTGTGCAGACCCCGGGAGGAGGAAGGCTGGAAAGTGTCACCTTTCAACACTGATACACAGAGGACTGGTAGCCCAGATGCATCCCCCAAACACCAAATAACTCACGGCCCCAGAGCAAGGGGTTGAGACAGCAAAACTGCCCATCTCTGAGCTACGGGGTCATCTTGTACCAATGACACCTTCCTTTACATTTTTTTTCTTTTTTCCTGTGATCCATAGGTGTGAAATTCAGCCCCTCCATACCCATGTTTCACCCCACGATTCAGTGGGGCCAGCATGAGCAAAGGCACGCAGCGCCAGCCGAATGCAGAGCACCCTTGCTGCAGCTGAGAGCCCTAAATCAGCTTTTCTCATCAGCTTCAGCTGACAGGAAACACTTCTGTGAGAAGCACGAATCAGCAAACTTGGGGAATTAGGAACATACTCATGAATTTTACATAAGAGCCATAAAGACGGGGAGGTGTTAAATAGCAACTGCAGAGCTAGGTGTCAGGATTGCCCCTTGCTCAGGGAGGTGGGTGCTGTCTGCTCGCACCCTCACATCAGGAAACACCACATACTCCAAAGATACTGCTAGAAAACCTACAAAGAAAACCATCCACTGAAGAGTAACTGCCCAAACTACGTTGTGCAGCTGGCTGGTGACTTGAAGAAGAGTGTTTGTAAACATGTTTTAATGCTGCTTATCATAATGGACACTTATTTATATAAATGTCTTAAGTATGTTTTGAATTAACTACGCGTCTAGACCATCCTGTAACAACACATGGGGACAAGGAGATATAATGATGCATTATATCCTTCTATCTTGTTGCCTTTTTATCTTATGCAGTGTTACTAGCTTTTATATTAGAAAGAGTTAACCAGAACAGCCAATTTAATTAATCTGTTCTACTTATTTCGTACACTGCCGTGTCTTCCTCACATGAGTGCAGGCTGACTTACTCATTTGGACTAGAAATTACAAGTGAGTGAAGCGAGTACCTCTGTGAGCCATAAACTTCAGCAGTCTCTTACATCAATATCTCTTGTCAGAAATGAAAGGCAACCAGTTGATGAAGCCACTTCCAAAAAATATGGATGGATTAAGCACTTTCCAAACCACCAGTTTCAGTATGATAATGTCTGATTGCTTTGAATGACCCAGAATGTTGCCCTAGCATGGGGTCAGACCCACTCTTTTGGTTTGCTGCAGCATATTTTATTGTCTGGTTTAAGAAACAGCTTAGATATTTTTCACGTGGCAAGGATGACTAGTCAATGAAACTTACGTAAGGGGAAAAATCCCACAAGTATTTCCACCCAAAGGCCAAGGCCTGTGCAAACAGTACCAAAGCCAACTTTCCACGAGCAAATCGTGCCCACGAACACAGATATGGCGGGTGCACCATGCCCCTCAATAAATGTAAATGCAAAAACATGTATATAAAGGCAAAGCCACACTTCTCATAAATGGTGACCTTGGGGACAGCCACGGGCACGGCCCTGCCCTAATCCTCTCTGCCCCCATCTGCCTGCAGGTGACACACTGGAGTAAGGGCCAGGCACCAGCACAGCATGAACTGTCCCCATCACTCCGTATGCCTCCGGCCTCTCTGGGGCATCGCCGGCACCACCACAATGGGACTCCTGCCCCAGCGGGTGTTGGGTGTCCTGCCTCTGAATGGGTCTCCTATGTCCCTTGTAGTGTCCCACTAAAATATGGCCAAAGGTCTCAAGTCCTTCCCTGCTGCGACTTCTGGATGTGTAGACAGGACAGGGTCATTCAAACCAGCATCAGACTGTAAAATCTTGGGAATCCTTCTGCTTCCATTCTCAAGTCCAATGCATATGCAAATGAGGTCAGAGAAGTAGTTTAACGATTAAATCTATAATTCAGTGGCTACAATTTGCTCCTACAAGGAACCTCCAGGCTTGAGGAGGTTGTTTTCTTGCTTGCTGCCCCCAAGGAACACATATGCAGGCTAGAGAGCCAAGGTTTATGGGGAGAGGTAATATCTTTTATGAGAGTTGAGGAAAAAAATACACAAGCAAATAAGCCATTCTTTAGGTCTGAAACAGAGGTTGCAAACTGCAGTAAAAGCATCTTGGGAAGATATGCTCTGGGATGAAGTTATTGTATTATCCATTAGAAAATATGAGAGGAAAGGACAACTAGCACCTCTGGAGCAGCAAGCAGCCCCAGCATGGCGAACCATGCAGAGGTCACTCGCTCCCATGGGACAGCAATGAGAGAAACAAAGATAGTTGCACAGGAGTGAAAAGTTAGCAGGAGAGGAATGAAAATTACAAAATTTCATAAACCAAACCCTCTCTGTTGGGTCCCTGCTCTTTAGAAATCTCTTAGAACAAGGAATTTTCTTTTGCAGATTTTCTCTTCAGTTTGTTTTTTAAATCTGCTTTGAAAATCAGAATGTCAGAACAGACAGTTTTTCTGAAAAAAAAAAGTTCATCTTGAGATAATGGTGCTTCTGTATCTCCTCAATTGCCTGAAGGAATTAATTTTGGTGTATAGGGTTCACTGAGTCTCACACCATTTCCACAGACCCATCTGGTATGCTGGGTAAAGCCTACCACAGTACTGCTATCTATGTGCAAGATGCCCACACTGTGGAAAAATAAACTGGACTACAAAAAGACTATGCAGTATCACCACATAAAATAAATTTGTGTGCTTATCACAAAAATATCAAAATAATTAAGAGAAAGCCTTTTTTTTCCCCCTTTAGCATTCATGGATTGAATCGGCGAAAATAATTCACTTATGATCTGCAGATTAGATTTTTTATATTTTCTGCTTTGCCTAATACATTCAAAATCATTGTGAACACCATCATAAAGAAGTCCAAAATATCTTTTAGAATGTAATCCTGTTTATAGAAGATGAATGTCCCATTTTACGCTCCTCCATTCCAAAGCAGAAATATCTTAAGTACACTCCTCACCATTTCTAAACAGAAAGATCCCAGAACACCTTTCTGAATGTGAAATAATTGCTAAAACACCAACTACTGTGTATCTCAGCAGACCACACTTACCCTGGCTACCAGCTTTCCGCATATCAGCCTCTGGAGGAAAAACAAAAATGTTTGGAAACACATAGAGCAGGCAAGAATATTACTATCTTGGATTACAGAAACTTTACCAAGTCTAGTTTGAGGTAAGGATTCAACCTTGTTTTGTTTGATCCCGTGGACATTAAATGCCACCTTTCCGCCGAAGCCCAGCAACTTCCAACTCATAACCGTCACCTCATTAAGACAATGCCAGCATTTCCATGCGTCCAGCTGCTATGGGTAGAGCTGTCCTTGACAAACGACCACTACCTGTACCCAACTCTCTTAGCTATAAGATACATTCAAAGAAAACTACACACTGCATTTATTAAAACAGCTAGCAAGGACAACAAAGAAAGCATAACATCAAGACAGAGCACACTTTACCAGAAAAATTTTGCCTCTACTCACATGCCTCAATCTCACAGATAGCAAACTATTAGTCTAATACACCTGAACTGACACTCCCACTTATTTTAATTTCTCCTCTAATTGTAAGGACTTTCTGGGTGCAATGTGCCCCATCCAGCTGCATCCTGAGAGCCTCTTTCAGTGAGAGCCATCTCCTTTCACGGCAAGCACAAGGATGCTGGTGGCTCTCAGACCTGCCCAAGCTGTGGGCTGAAGATAGTCAGGGCGCTAATACTTCTGTTCTCCACTTAATCACTTAAGGTCCAATCACCTCTGCCCATCAAAAGACTTTAAAAGGAATGTTATTGAAAACAGGCTGTATTTTGGTTGACATCACTTACCTTCCTCTGAAAGAAAAGGTTTTCCTAGGCAGGTGATAAGCACCACCTCCCACGTTCTACTGTAGATGCTGCTAATTAAACCACAGTGAAATTCAGATAATTAGCAACCTTTTCTAAAACTGCAGGTTACTTATTCTAAACCTTTTTACAGATTAAATGGTATTTAAGACATTTTTTTAAAGCTACTATTTTCTATGCTCTCCAAATTACTTCCTGTTCTAATAGGAAGAAAAGAGAAAAAAACAAACAGCACAACAGAACAAAACATATATGTCATAGGATCCTGAAAGCAGAGCAAGCATTTATCACCAGTATTTTTTACCATTTACATTGTTTGACCATGTGAATACTGCAAAGAGTATGCTTAATCTCTCTAGCAAAGACAGTCCCTCAGACTATAATGATATGGCATTTTGATTCCATTTTAAAAACAAAAGTAGATTTGCAAAACCAATTCAATGTACACCTTTGGTGGATGCTTTTTTTAACTTTCAGCAACATATGACATTACCAATGGTGTGCAATGAATTATCTAATACTTAAGCACACATTGCTGATGTTTCTGTAAAATGAGATTTGTTCATATTTAGGATTAACATAAGGATGGCATCATTACTGGGACAGAGGCATGCATATCCCATAGGAAATACTGCACATCCACCAAATCCTACCCTTGCTCTGCTGGCTGAAACATCTGCCCAAACAGACACACCTGTAAGCAGACTGCCCCACCTACCCTCTCCAGAATATTTATGTTGTTGTTCAAAACAGCAGCCACAGAGCATACAAAATCCTCCATTCCCTTTTCCTCCTGACTTGCAACCACAGCTG
>NW_010527880.1:7988-12083 GCF_000687285.1 Phaethon lepturus
TTCAGCAGGGTTGCTGAAAAGGATGCAAGCAGGGCAGGGATGCCAAGGCTGTCCTGCTGAGGGACCACAGCTGACCCTCGCTCATTACGTTGCAATTCATCTGGGAGCCGGGGGGCACAGTTGCAACTTTTGCCCTCTGCTGCCTACAGCCTTTGAGCATCCCTAATTACTATGTCAGCTGTTTTCTCCCTTCTTCTTCCTCCCCTACACACCTCTAATCACACTTCTCCCTCATCAAGCTGGGAGCTCTGCAGGGGTTAACGCTGAAAAATTTTACAGTAAAGGCGGCTTTTATTGTGGTGGCAATTACAGAAAGAGAAAAAGCAATTTAGTCTTTTATGTGGCTCACAGTTTCATTAATGCCATACACTTTTAGCTGACTTGAGTTGTTATGCATTAACCCAAAAAGGCATGGAATACAAACACTGCTAACAAAAAATAACATAAGACAGGGCAAACTAACTCCTCAAATACAGGCTTAATTCCTCAAATACCAATAATGCTTTTATATAACAGCTTTTAGTGCCCTCAGCTTCAGGCCAAAGTCACTATGAAGTAAACTGCTCAAACAAAACTGCAGAAACAAGAAAGAAAGATTTAAATAATCCGCAAAGAATTCCTTACTCCTCTTGTGGTGTACTGGGGAACACCGCTCCTAGAGCTTGCTGCACCTCCCGTCACGTAACGACAAGAGGAGTTTAGAGAAAAGGCAACGTGCTGCAGCAGTAGTGGTTACAGAGCAGTGTAAATCTTTCAGTGCTACCTACCAGCCCGTGCTTCCCCTCTGCTGAGAACAGCGACCAGGAAAGCAGCAGCCACTTCAGCATTTCTCATGCACCCACTATGTTCCTGAATATCGTCCTCCTCCTTCCCAGCTTTCTAGTAATGGATTTCTTTAGCCATAGAGAGGAAAAGCCCACTGTATTCAGCCTTCCTGGAGCACCCCGCACTAACAGCCCGTGGAGATTCACCAGCCTAACATTGTCTAGGCATAACACTGCTTTCTTTTGCTGAACTCTAAGACCTGTTATGGGAGGCCAAGAAGTGGCTGTGGGGCTTCCTGGTCACAGCAGCTTCACAAAGCTACCAACGGTGTCCTGAAACAGCTGGTACTTACCGTTCAGGAGGCAAGCACCATGCTGATGACATCTTCCATTCCATTTGCTTTGGTGGCCAGTTGAATCCGCTGAGCAGCAACAAGGACTGTCATTGCCATGGGCCACCTCTGGGGGTTGGTGGTGCTCTGATCTGTTCACAAGTAAACTTCCATAGTCTTGGTTTCTGCTGACATTGTGCAGCATTGCATGCCTCCAGCACTATCTTGTTGACCATTATCATTTGTCCAGCATTAAAAATGTTATTCCCTCAAACAGAACTGTTTCAAAGACAGGATGGAAAAAGTCAGTGTTTCCGCTTCTCTTGCTTCCCATCAGGTTTGGATTGAATCCCTCCACACAAGTTGAGAGATGTTTCTGGTATACTATTGGTATTATAACCATGTTAGCAAAGTTCCTCCAAAGTGATTAGTATCATTTTATCTTTGGCCTGCAAAAAAGCACAGAGGATAGACTGAACTAAGAGTAATCACAGGCGTTATTTTTCTTGAGCCTCAGCCCCAAAATTCCAGAATTTGAAATAGTGTGTGAAGAGTTGCTGGCATTGCAATACCCAGCATGCGAGGAGATGCCAAGTGCTTATACTGAGGCTTTCCAAATATTTCTGGGAAGTGAAGTCATAAATAAAGAATTAACTTTGTTACACTAAGGGATCAGGATGTATATGAGCAACTTACAAAGCAGTTGTCACCTATCACTTACCATGGTTACATAAAACCCATATCAGATTAAGGGCATGGCTATGCTTTAAATAAAGCTTGTACCATATATCTATGTTTATGGATTTTTCTACAAAAGATCGTTCAGGAAAGTTAAGATAAATCAACTAAACCCATGATGAGAATGCACATCAGTTAAAATGCATTAAATTCCTGCGTGGATGTTCTTACTGAGAGGTGAAGTGGTCTGTACTGTAAAAGAGGATTAAGCTACCATGAACTAAGGCCATTTTCCTTTTGAATTAGATCATCCACAGAGGAGCTTAAAGAACTCTAGGTTTGGTGTGCTTGCTTCGCACATTTCCTTCATTTGTCCGAATTTTCATGCAATGGGAGCAAGCCTTGGTTAAACAAAAATCTCCCCTACTGTATTACTGACTGATATTAAACCACATTTACCAGTTTACTTGGTTTACAAAAGTCTTGTAAAAAAACAGCTAAAGCTGTTTTGCAAATAGCAGAAACAGAGTCATCCCTTTGTATGTAGGTTTAGATTGGATATTAGGAAAAATTTCTTCACTGAGAGGGTGGTCAGGCATTGGAACAGGCTGCCCAGGGAGGTGGTGGAGTCACCATCTCTGGAAGTGTTCAAAAAACGTGTGGATGTGGCGCTTCAGGACATGGTTTAGGGAACATGGTGGTGCTGGATTAATGGTTGGACTTGATGATCTTGGAGGTCCTTTCCAACCTTAGTGATTCTGTGATTCTGTGATTCTGTATTGCAGAGGAAAATGACAGGAGCAGGCACAGAGCCGGGGACACCCGACAGGATCACAGACTTCAGTGCTTGTACTAAGCTGTTGCTAATCTTGAAAAGCAAACAAGCAAAGAAACAAAACTTGAATTCAATGTTATATCCCATCTGAAAACATCTCCTTAGACATGAAAAGACAGACAAACAAGTCTCGTGGGACAAGGTTGCGATGGAAAGCATCTGGCAACTGTGTCCTCTAGAAGCATGAGCTGGGCAGGCACAGCCCTGGGGTACCTCTTCTCACTGAACAGAGGATGATACATTTGTAGAGGTTAAATAAGATGCACTCTGAAATTTACCCATCCCAAACTCACAGATTAAATGCTAACTAATGAACAAGGAAGAGCAAACACTTTCTCAGTCTGATACTGACTCGGGTGTTAGTTTATCAGAATGATAAATGTTACACTTTACTAAAAGGAAACTGATACCATTCACATTCCAGAGTATTGGCAGGTAATTGAGACGTGGCGAATAGAAATGCAAAGAAAATAAAGCATGTTAAACAAATATTCCCCTTGATCACTAAAAGCAGTTTGTCTTCAAATGTGTCAGGGAACAGAGAGCGCTAATTACGATACCAAAAAAAGGCAATTTGTGTTTTAAGTATTGCCGTTATCCAGTTTTCTCCACAGCAGATACAGGCATATATCTGTAATACATATTTTGTGCTAATCAATCTATTGCTATTCCCTACAGATCTGAGCTAACGTTGACAATAGGAAAGTTTAAGAGAAATCTAACGTAGACAGATGTTGAGCTTCTGTACTTCACTTTTTATTATTTCTTTGTTTATTCTTCGACCTTCCCAAAGTGAACAAGACAAGATCTGCCTACCCAAACAGGGCGGCAGCTGCCAGGCCCACTGCCGGCCTCACACCTGCAATCCAGATGTCAGCCACGGCGGCAGCTCTGCACGCCCCGTGCGGAGCCTCGCCCGCCACGGGTCCCGCGGGAGAGCACTGGAAACCGCTGTTGCTTTGACTCCACGCGAGTTGCCGTTGCCTCCTTCACGCATCTCCAAACCACCAGGGTCAAAACTAGGTTCATGTAGACTAGGCTGTTACACCACGTCACCGATGAAAACTTAGGATAGTCTCTCTGACCTCTGTGCCGGTACACTGAACTACGTCAGGCTACACAAGAGCCAGATCTGAGAAGAGGGTCTACCGCTGTTGCTTTGACTCCACGCGAGTTGCCGTTGCCTCCTTCACGCATCTCCAAACCACCAGGGTCAAAACTAGGTTCATGTAGACTAGGCTGTTACACCACGTCACCGATGAAAACTTAGGATAGTCTCTCTGACCTCTGTGCCGGTACACTGAACTACGTCAGGCTACACAAGAGCCAGATCTGAGAAGAGGGTCTGGCATGAATTCAGCAAAAAGAACTAAACTGGAAGCAAAGCCTATGTATTGTTCATGAGCTAGGGAATATGCTACACTCACATGTGCTAGTAGAATGTTTTAAAGTGGCTCAATCATCCCCTACAAGAAAACAGAAGATG
>NW_010527880.1:12132-35861 GCF_000687285.1 Phaethon lepturus
CAGAAAGGGCCCCCCTGCAACTCCCACAAATGTAAGACCTTTCATACTAGCTTATAACATAGATTTTTACTTTCTTTCTATACCCAATGTGCTGGAATTGCAGTTTGCACTGCATTGTGTTAAATCATTACTTTATTATTTATACATATCTTAAAATATTATAAAATATATATTTTATATAATATAATCTTATATATATTATACTTATACATCTCTCTCATTGCTTGCTGAGATATACTATCAATAGGGCTTGAAATGGGGCCAAGCTAAAAGGTTCAGCCTGAACAGCCAAATGTACACATGCCAGGTACTTCTGTCTGGCAGAACTTGAATCTTCTGCATCGTGGAGAAACATGATTTCAGGGCATGTGTGGCTGCAAGAGACCAGTCATTCAATGCATATTTCTCCCGCAAAACTTGCTTCAGCATCTGCACTGCTCTATGATTATCTGAATGTCATTCAATCTACCTCTAACTTGAGTTGCCTAAGTATATTTGCATGTATATTGTAAGCATTATACTAAATGAGATGGGACTGCCTGTGTAATCATGCCATGACTTTCCCTTAGGGAAACCTGGTAAAATTATGTTCCATTACATTTGTAAAATACTACCCATTAAAAGCAGGAATAAAACTTTTATGTTCATGTGAAACAAAGCAGAAAAGATTCTCCACCCTTTAACTTGTATCAATTTTGGTAGGAAAGAAGCATTTTCTAGGCAAGCAGGGATTCTGAATTTGACTTCAGTATTATGTGCTTTTGGCTTTGATTGTTTGACAGTTAAGCCTCTTTCCAAAATGTTCTTTTTCCTTAATTTAATATTATGAAACAACATAGAACAAAACCAGTTCATCTGCCTTGAAGAGGACAGACAGCAGCTTTGGAAAAATCTTTCTTGATTATTTTTTCTTATTTATTATTGTCCATGCCATGAAAGAGAAAAACTGTTTCTACTGTACTATTTGGTCTCTTTTACTCTTTCTGCTGGTCAATTCAGTGTTTTAATTCCTTGATGCTCTGGCAAACTTTCAAGTATGTCATGGGAGAATTTTAAAAATGAAGCATTCATTTAGAAGTCACACAGTGGTGATATATATACAGAGCTTCAATTTAAACCATTATTACATACCATCCTTTTCCTTTTATAATAATCCATTAAATGCTTTCAAGTATAGAGAAGGAATAGCAACCTGTAGATCTGAATGGAGCCCAGATGACCTATAAAATACATCCTGCCTCACTGCCTGACTAGTTCCAGCTCTCATCTCTAATGGTTGCTATTGTTATTCTACCATCCAGACAACCACACACATCAATTATACATTCTTCTAGGTCATGAATCCATTTTCTTGGGCAACATTTTTGTCTTAATGCATGATGCTTTTTCTTCAACCTGTGAACAAAGTTGAAGGTCTCAATATTAAAAAAATATTACTTTTTCTTAAGCTATGTTGATAATTGGAAAAAGCTTCATGAAAATCAGAAGATACAGCTTTTTGAACTATTTAGAAGTGTGTGTTTAGACCATATATCATCTCTTTATTACACCAAATGTATTAGGCAGTACTTTGTGTTTTAGGTGAACATTTTTTCTTTTATTATATTGGTGCCTGGCAGCACAGCTATAATTAAATGTCTTTTGCCTTCTCTATTTTATGACATCTACAATTCAGTCGTATTAATTGGACTTTCCTTAGCATATAAATGGCTGGCTCAAGAAGCAAAACTTTTTTTCTGTGAAACAAACTTAAAACCTACACTATGGACGGTCTCAGTGACTTTTTTAGAGTCTTTGACATATCTTTGCCTTTTTTAAAATTATCTTGATGACAAAAGCTTCAGATAATTCTATTTGAAGTAAGTCTAAGACAGCTCTCCAAATTAATTTTTTTGCAGATGCTATTCTCATAAGCACAGCATTCATTATTACATTTCCAAAGGGGTAAAGTCATTTTACTTTCCTGGCTGACAAAATAAGTTAAATACTTTGTGGAAGATAACACATCACTTCCAAGGGATTCTCACACACCATGTATATCCTTAAAATATTTCTATGTTGAAAGGTTAAAGGGCAGGTTTTAAAACTCAAGAAAGCAAGCAAATTCAGAGTAATGCTCCTGAAGCCTCCTCAGCAGGACATGACGCTCCGGCCTTAGCTTTGCCCAGCTGCAGGAGTTCATGGCACCCCAGCAGCAGCCAGCATCATCAGCAGGGCCTCACCAGTACTCCTGGGGGCTGGAGGAACCTAACCAACCCAGGACCACTCACTGGAGCACAGACAACCTGCCTCAAGGAGATCGCTTCCAGCCACAGGATGCTTACACCAGAGCTGCCGTCTGAACAGTCCAACACCAGGTTCAAGACCAAGTCTGTGGAACAACCCCCCCCCGCCAGCAAAACCATTGTATTTTCATCATTTTTAAGCTCTAGTCTTAGCAGCCTTCCCAGCATAGAGGCAGTTTTGCTGGCTACAAGGTTAGGCTCCTTTCCTACAGGCACATAGGGGACCACAACAAAATCATGGTATAGTTAAGCGATCCAAACTGACCTACTGAAAATGGATATTTGAGATGGTCAGTGAACCTTGAAGCTGGCTAAGTAACTCCACAACCAAGAGCGCTGTGAAAACATCCATTCACCATCAGACACACACACCTGCCAAACTGGAGGAAATCCACAGATGACTAGAGAATCAAAAATTGCTTTGTGTGTGTATATGTACACACATGAATGTCCACATTCATACAAATACACGTTCAAATACACACACACCAGTGGGCACAAACCTTAATAGAGGCCTGCTGGCTTTTCTCCTACTATTTTCTCCATCCATAGGCAGCTTTCTTGGGAGGGTGTTGCAGTCAGAGGCTTGTGCGCACTAGTTAGGGTAGGCTTTGCTCTGTCCCAGCCTGGTCCAGGCACATCCTCCTCCTATGCCCAGTCCCTGCTGTCATCCTCATCGGGCAGGTCCAGCTGAATTACCATGCACAAAGTATCTCTTCCCTTTGGAGACCCATGACCAGGGGTGTGGCATCATCAGGCAAATGCTTTAAAAAAAATGTTCATGTTCTCTCTTTCGGGAGGGGAAAAAAAAAAATCCATCATTTCTGAAGATGGCTTAGAAAACCTTGCCGTTTTCAAGCCTACATAGGCATGGGATTCATTATCTTCACTCACTTGTCTTCTTGTCCTGGTTCCTTCTTCCCCTGATAGGATCAGCCAAAGTAGTCACACCTCTCTAAGGATATCAATGTACAGAGTTTGCAAAGGGGTTTATGCCATGTTCAAGCACACAGTGTTCAGGACAAGCCAATGCTCAGCGTTCATGTATTTTCCATGCTGCAAACTTCAAGCAAGAATCTTCAGGTGTGGGGGGAGACAAGAGAGGATTGTAGCAGAGCTGATTTCAGGCACTTCATCACCATGCCACTAGGACCATATTAATTACCAGTCTCCCACCCCTTCCATCCAATCTGTGCCTGCACTCACCACTCATCAAGCGCACTTGGTTTTATCCATGTGGGGACAGAGGTAGCCTTACAGGACAGCTGAAGTTGGAGAGGTGGCCATAGCTCTGTACTCCTGCATTTCACCTGGTCACCAGTTTTGGACCTTTAAAGAAGCCGGTGGGAACCATTTAGCTGAATCCTATTGAGATCTATGAAAACTGAGGGATAAATATTATTTTAACATTGAGGTTTCTGGTTGGCTGGTCGGTTTGTTTGTTTGCAGAGGCAAGGGGGTGTGTTAAGTTTAACTTTATTATAACTAAGCCTATATAAATGCAAATACTGTTTCTGTAGATATAATTTCATAAAGCAAAACTACCCACAATCTTTAGCAGTGAAATTCAAGTGGCAACTGTGACAAGCAAAGAAAAATGCATGCAGTTAACTTCAGCCATCCCTGCTCATCTGAAAGCTTGTGTCAGTTCCTAAATAAGCTTTTCATTTTCCTATTCAGTCTGCTGATCTTTGTTGATTTACAGCATGAATGAGCATGGCACATTGCAACTTGTAGAGTATATTTTTCCTAAATAATAAAACATTTATTGCAGACCCATCAAGCCTACTAGTAGCTTTGAATTATTATTGCAGTGAAGTGCTATGTTAACAACTCATTTACATTGTTGCAGAAGAGTCTGCGTTAACACTATATGTAATTTAATCCCATTCAGGAGAGAAGACTCCACAAAATATATCTAGAGTTGATAAGTTACAACTTGATGCTATTTTTCTAATCAACTGTTTCTCAAGATCAGGCTGCCTTCATCAAGCCCATCCAACTCCTCACCTTCCACAGCATGCCAATGGCAGCTGAGAAAACCATTTCTACATGGTCTTCTCCTCAGCAAGCCCCAGCCTCAGGTCCTTCCTCTGGTAAAGCAAGAGAGAGAAAGTATATCTAGTGGAAAGCTGCGAAGATCTTGTTGCTCTGGGAAGGAAAGGATTTGTTGGGCAGAGAGTGAGGTCAGTATTTTGGTGGCTGTTTGAGGAGTCTGACCTACAGCTTCAGCACTGGCCTGGGGTGGGTAACAGCCGCTCAGCTGAGGAGGCACAAGAAGCACAAGCTGCCTGCAGAAGCATCAGTGTTGAAGCTCAGGGGTTTTAGCAGCTCCTGTGCTTGGAAGAAGCCCCTGACAGCAGGGCAGTGTCTAATGCTGCTGCTCACCCCTGCTGCATGGTCCCCAAGAGAAGAGGAATATCACAGGAAGAGACTTCTGCTGGAATGCTTACATGTTTTGAATGGTAAAATAGTAATTATTATTAATAACAACAACAACAACAGAGGAAAAAAATCCACCAGGAAACATAATTCTCCAAGTACCAATCAGAAACAATCCTGTCCTTGCATATGTTCCTAAAAGTGGTTGGCTTGAACTGTATTAGACAGGCTAATAAAAACAGATCACCATAAATAAATAAGTAATAAAAAATAGATGAACAAAACTTTCCTTCTCGTAAAGTGAGATTAACTGTGTGGATTTAAAAATTATATATAATACTTGAGGAGTGATCCAAAATACCAGTGGTTTGATGGTGAATATAACTCTGACTTCTTATGCAGAAGAGCCTGCCTGGAGCAGAGTGACTTAATTTTCAATTGGGTAAAACAAACTTGTATGGAACCAAAAAGCATCATTTGTAAGTGAACTGTAAGACAATACCCAACTGATCTCCCCGTTTTCCTCTCTCACAAAATATAGGTTCAGGATTACAATCCAAACCTATGGCACTAACATACAGAGGCAAGACAGTTCTTCTCAGTCATGCTCTTCCATTATACGTCTGGCAACCCACACAGGTTTGGTGTCAACTTTAACATCACAGGTGCTCAGCTGCTTCAAAATCTTAAGAGTGAATGTTATTAAGCACTCACCACTAGATTTGTGTTTCTTTAGTCAGAGTCCACAGTCAGCATAACTTCTTTCTAACAGGATCCCCTTGGCATGGACAACACACTGCAAAATCAACCTTTGCATGAGCATCCTGCGCTTTGCAGAACCGCCCCAAGGCGGCAGCGAGGCCAGAGCCGATGCAGCAGAGGGAAGGACAGGCTGTCCAGCACACTTGGGACGTACCGGGATTGCCTCCAGAAATGGTGGCATGGTGTCAGAGCAGGCACAAGACAAACACCTCCACGACGAGCAGTAGGGCTGTTGCCACACTCGCCTGCTGCCCTTCTATAGCCAGCTGTGTACAAGTGCTGCTGGTGCAGCCACAGTGCCATGCCAAAGCTACCACAGTGCCCTCAAACCAGGCTTAGCCACCCCAAATATCTGTCTGTTCCACTGGGGACACACTCATGTACACAGGATACCCAAATTATGACAACTTTTGAATTGTAATGCCCAGGTTTTGCTAGGCACGCACAAGCAAAGCACAAGTTATTGCTCCTGAAGGTTTGTGGGCTTGTGATTTATTTATATAAGACCAAGAAAATAGGGTTCCAACAGTATTGTTTCTAGTTCTTAACATTTAGTTCTGCTATTTATGAGAAATACATCCCTTCCAGAACATCATTTAATTTAAATTGTGTCCAATGAGTCCAAATTCTTCCTGCATAATCTTCCATTTGTGTCTAATAAGTTGCAAGAGGCAACATGTTACTAACTTCTTAAGCTCTCTTACGTACTGTCAGTTCTCCAAATTTCGACCAAGTTTTGCCTAACAAATGCTTTGTACCACATCATCAGGCACCCAATCCTTTGCTGAGATTATTCATTGATAATTTGATCTCCTCAGTCTTTTTTCCAGACATGTTAGGTGAACTTCTTAGCATGCTAAGTCATTGTCTGAGTCCCTGAAACTGCTTATGGTAGAGGGCAGAATTTTACTTCTTATTTACTAGTTCCACTTGCAAAAACATTGGAGTTTGTTGGGGTTTTTTTCCCCTGAAGAGAAAACATTAGTTTCCTTTGTAGTGCTCCAAGATGAATGCTGACTTTATTCACTTGAAAAAGCTTCCTCCTCGGCTCCATTTCAACCTGCTTCCAGGGGCTGACTCTAAACCAGCAACATGCACATTTTCATCTTAAACCAAACAAGCCAGAGCCTCTCTCCTACCACCAATTGCCTCATTCAACTCAGCAACAGGAGCCAGACATCGCAGGCACACACCCCACTTCCAACACGCACTTACCTGCTCTCCTAACAAGCATTGGTGAGAGAGAACAGAGGCCATAAGAAAGCAGTAACTATGTGGTAAGAACTGCTAAATCTGTCCCATTAGTTAGAGAAATACTCTTGCATGCAAAATCACATCACTGTTATTCAGCTAAAGTTGTGTGGCTGAAAAATACAACCATAAAACCCCTATTGGACCAACAAATGGCATTTAATATGTTAATCTAACATGATTTCAATGTCCCTTCCACATGAATATGCTTATTCTGCTTTATTTCAAATAAATTACCCAGTTAGAAAAATTATTTGAACAGTAAGGCACAAATAAGTGAGTGTTATTATTTGCTGGTTGACTAGATAGGGAGTTAAACATCTAGAGGTGAAGTGGAGGACAATTAATGTACTAGCCTGCTCAATTATCATACAATGCCCACTTCTCAGGGAATTAGAGCTATTATGATCTACTTCTATGAATAAATGAGAATTTCAGCTCTCAGAGGGTAACGCAATAGTTTTGGAAATAACCTTTTTATGAGATTGTGGCTTTATCAGTTACGTTTTAGAGTCAGTATAAACACTTGTGTGTCATAGGATAAGAACTTCAGACAGACTTGTAATTTTAATTTTTATTCTCATACTGTTTTAGTTCATTTTTCCTATGCTTTTATTCTAGAAACCAAAGGAATAATTACTTTGCTTTTTCAGGTCTTCTCCTTTCATAAAGTGTTACCAGAAAAGTAATATCAAAATAAAAATAAAAATAATTATTTGAACAATACAAATTCTGCATAAGTTGTTTTCCAAAGCAACTGAACACCTGCTGTAAGTAGTCCTGATTACACTCAATGGTGCTAAAACACTCCAGGGTAACTCCATTACAGCTTCAAGGACAAGAAAAGATGAAAGGATATTTCTTTTAAATTTTCATGTGATCTGATAAGGCATTTGTTTGTATTCAATTTTATATTAAAAAAAAATATTCTTTCTTGGACATTTTTACCCAAATTCTTTGAATCTTTATCAACAGAATTGCTGGTTTTCTCTACAGCTGCCAAGTTTCAGAGTTTCATAGTCATCTTCCCAGCAGACAGAACAAACCTAAACATATGAGAGTTTTAAAGCAGCCTGACCACAAAAGAAAGCTTTAGGAGACCCAAATAGTGGACCATATGTGATATCAAATGGGCAAGCCATTAGCATCAGCTGTGAACATATTGTACCAACTGGGAATGAAAATAAAACATTCAACTACCAACTGTTATAATCTGTAAATAGTCAAACCAATTCCTCTGGGTTCCAAAAATATGAATAGGGTGACTCACTGGGGCCCCATTGTCCTGCTCATAGGTAATGCAGCAGATTTGCTCTTAGAAAACAAAAAAAACCCCCAAAAAACCCAAAAATGAAACTGTGGTTAGTGAGATCTGATATCAGAGGTGGTCCTTGTAAGTTAAAAGACTTGTGGGCTTTTTGAAACTGTATCTAAAGATTGTACTTTAAGGACAACAAAATAGAGAATTCTTTTGAAGCAACTTTTTTCTGTACAATGTGTGGCAAAAAAAAAAAAATCCCCATTGCAAATTATGTTGAGAAACTAGCAGAATACTAGAAAATTTATAGAGAGCACCAAACTGCTGAGAATTCATTGTACAGCTGGCAAGTGCACTCCTACCTACTAGTTGCTTCACATTTAATAATGCATGTTATGAACAGATGGATAGAATGTCAATAAGGCTCTCCGTATCATCAGTGGTAATGAAATACTGGACTTTGAATGCTTAATAACACAGAAAACAAAAAGCCTGGAGGAAATTTGTCAATGTCATGCATGCAATACTTTAGCAGTGCTTTAACACTGTTAGTGTGAGGCCATATGTTTCTTCTAACAGGATCTACTGTAGCTGGGTGCCAAAAAAAGTTTGACACTTTTTTTTTTTTAAACTCTTACAACATGTTAAGAGCAAATACCCTGTGAAATCAGTCAAGCAGAGTAGTCAGCAGAAGTGCAACATCATTACTTTTTTAATTCCATTTCTCAATGAAAAGAAGCTAAGGGAAACTTGCTAGTAAACATTGTTCTTTATTCCTGTTTTAGAAGTACAGTTGAAAGTAATCTCTTTAAGATCAAATATAGAAATAAAGGCACTGAATTGTCTGTATTAGGCAGTAAATCTCATTGTCAAGAGCTGTGGAAGATGTGAATCTGGAAAATATTACAAGCATAAGTAAAGCAGAAAGTGTACATAGCAGTGTCTAGAAATTAGACACAAAAGAAGGAATAAAATAAAAATTCTCTTAGGCAAATTATCTTAGGCAAATGTCAGCTAAAAGATCTAGGCAAAATGCTTTGGAATAGTCAAAAGGAAGAGGATAACAGAAAGCTGCCATTCTCAGAGATGCATAGCTGGGAATAAGCACACCAGGCACAGGCTTTCCCTGTTAAATGGATGGAGAAACAGCAGCCTGGTAGGTAGTAGCACCTACAAAGGGCACCCAGAGTGGCATTTCCAGCCTGCACACTTCTCAGGGAAACTCTTTGCTCAAAACTTCAGAAGGTGGCAGACAGCTACGGCAGGTAAGCCTCTGTGAAACGTGGAGATCTCAAGTTCAGCAATACAGCTAGAATCCTAAGCATTGTGTGTCAGCAGCAATCAATATGAGTTTAACTATTGATTCTGGGAGAACAGTTAGACAAGTGCTGGGTGTCTAACAGTCTGAAAATTCCTTGGGAAAGGCTCAAGTTCTTTGAGCAGAAAAACACTACTTTCTGCCTTGTGACTCACTCACAAGTGCCAAAACCACCTACAATGCCCTCCTTCCCGATACTGTCTCTCCAAAACCTTCCTGGGCTGCTCCAATGCTACCCAGATAAGATGCTCTCAGGTGCACACCATGCTTGCCAGCCAGGACACCCAAAAATGCCCTGGCTGATTTCAAAGCCACCACACAGGGCCATTGTGGGATGATGGTATCTTTGGGACCTCTACCACCACTAGACTCTAATCTAAGTTCCATTAAAAAGAAAGGAAATTTTTCCAGCTGCCTTCAGCTGATGGTCTATACAGCATTAGTATCCATCAGCAGGCAACAGGAGACTGCTACTGCTTCCCTTCCGCAGTTGGGGAAGGATGCACAGAGAAGCAGAGCCCGTCTCTCAGTGCCAGTGATGCACCGGGCTTGCCTATGCTTAGAGCTGGCATGGGCTGGCCCCCCTTCTGCAACCCTGAACTACACAAACACAGGACTGGTCCACACTAGTAAGTCCACCTGAGAACTTGTTATAGCTCTCTGCATTTGCCTGTGTGGACATATTTTAGTTTCTCCTAAATAAGGAGATTAAATTCAACCCAGGACTCCCCAACCAGACCTCGGACTAGAGTAGAACATCAACGTCCTTCTCTTGCCTTCTGTTTCCTTGGAAATATCCTGACCCCTGACCACAGCAGTTGCACTTAACAGGAATTAAATGAATTTTGTGTGAGCTGCAAAAGTACAAAGACTAAGAAGGATGCAGGCTTTCTGTGGAGCAGAGCACCAAGATGTGGGAGATTTAGAACCAAGTAGCAGGCAGGGGTCTTCATTCACAATGACCAGAAGAGCTGTGCATTAAGGAGCGGAAAGAAAGCAAAGGGACCTTTCACAAATCACTGATGAAACTATTCTACTTATCAGCTTTCTCTTAGCTAGAATCTCCTATGTTTGTTGGACCCTGAGAAAAAGGAGCTGAAGAAAATGCTGTCATGAGCATCTGACTGTGGTACGGTTTGATGGTAAATGTAGTTCTCAGCCTGGAAGGTCTTAGGTGGGTTTTTCAAAACCAAAAAGATATTGATAAACTGAAGAAAGTTTCAAGAACAACTTCTTAAGGGAAAAATATAATAATCTATAAATATTTGAGATGTGTAAAGCCATCAAGGGAAAAGGATATAACTAGAAATAATGGAAAGAAAAAGCTTAAGCTCAGTAGAGTATCGGGGAAAATCTTCCTGACAGCGAGATGTATTAGCCTGTGAAATAGTCTCCCAAGGAGAGATATGGAAGCTTTCACTTGGGATTTTAAAAACTAAAGTTGACATAACACTAAAAAATGTTCTCTATGAAATAATCCTACATTGGCAGAAAAATGGACTGAATGATCTATTATGTCTTTTCTCTTTCTTAGTTTCTTCAGCCTTTGATGCTTTGGGAACACATCCTGAACAGCCAAAGGTTATCAGAAAGGAGCTTCTTCAATTAATATGATGAACAACAAGGTTACAGAGGTGATCATTGTGAAAGCCTATTACAAAGCATCTCTTTAAATGCTGAAGAGCAGATGCTTTTCAGACAATGGAAATTTTTTCCAAGGCCTGCAAAATATGACCTCAATCCACCAGTTTTCAAGCACATGCTTAATTATAAGTATGTCCTTATTTCCCATTAATTTAAAGACAACCCAAATCTATGGTCTGAAATAAACTCGTAAGAAAAGGGCTTCCCAAGAGTCTTTGAAAATTTCCACACTCTCAACACAAACCTGGCAAATGTCATGTATAATCAAATTTGAACAAACAATAATGTTTGTTACACATATATTAGCACCTTTCAAGTCTCCACTGACAAGGACAGGCTACGTTAGTTCAGAGCTATTACCTTGATCACTGGTCAAAACCACACATCTTCATGCACTAATTCCTATTTACTTTAACCCACCTGACACTGTGAACAGTGTTAATTAACGTTACAATCTGTCATATTGACTTGTACACAATAAAAAAAAAGATGCTGAACTTACTGTGGGAAGTAATACTCTAAATTATGTTCTGCATGTCTATCTTGAAATCATCCTGTCTTATCATATGTTTATGTCATCACCAATATTAATGTTCAGCACATAGTGTAATTCATTCACTGCTCCAGATCACTGATGGATAGTTAAATACTAGAGCCATGGAAATAATTGATTTGCTGGGTCAGTGGCTGAGAATGAAAATTAAAAAATAAAAAAGTAATCAGTAAATATAACCTAAAATAATTTTTTTCCAACTTTTTCTTGCCAAAACAAAACTTCAGGACCATTCCATTTTGGATCGAAAAGGGTTGTTTCTCTTTTTTTTTGGTGACTGCTGAAGGGGTGCTCCAACAGCAACAGACATAAAAGGTATGGTAAGAGCCTCTCTCGATCCAGCAGCTTGAGCTCCCTCAGTAGGGTTTGCCTTTTGTGCAGCAGCAAGGCATTGAGGAAGGCTGGACAAGCCTAAGCCGTTCGCCGCAGCTGCTGTCCTGCACGGGATGGGCGATTCCCACTGCAGTGAAGCCACCAGTGTGCAGCCCAGTGCTGCCCAGCAGCGCCGGTGGAGGGCACAGGCCTTGTTCCATGCAGATATGCTACATCAGCGCATCGCCATGGCCACGCTGGCATCCCTACGACATGATCGCTGAGCAGACATTACTGGCACCTGCCACACAACCCCTGAGTGAGTGGAACGCCAGGGCTTTGCTTTCTTTATGAAAATACCTGAGGAACTTAGCAAGAATAAATCAATAGGGATGAACAGGCATTACCTGGGAACTTGGAGACTGCATGAGAAAACGTTAGCACATCAGAAGCTTTAAGAATCCTATTAACTCTACAGCAGAAATACAACTTCTTATTAAATACTTTGACACCAATAAGTTGTAAACTATTTCCTCTAGGAACATTACTGAGGGTAAATCAAGGCTAGTTTCGAAGGAACTCTCTATTTAGGTGCCTTAAATAATACCCTATATGTATATTTCTAAGAAATTCAACCCATACACCTACGGACCATACAATATGTAACTTAAGAATTAAGTCCAAAAGTTGTGTTTGTAAATATGAAGTAACTCCAGAGCATAGGTACCCCTCACTCTTTTAGTCATATTTTAAATCCTTCACCCCCTGCCACCAGGATTTTATCCCAAAATAGCTCTCCAGTCTGGTAGAAACACAAAACCTCGGCATGCTGAGGCAGCACGGCCCTGCCCTGTCAGTCACAGGAGTTTCTCGTGAGCAGCGAGAGTGGGGAGGAGGAGAAGGAGAAGCGTTTGCTCATGGGCTGCTCTCCCCGCTATCCTGCTGCCCCTTGGTCAGCCGGGTAGCCCACCACCCCACAGGGACTTCTGCTCCGCTTTCTACCCTCCTCTCTTTCCCACCTTTTCTCCCCATCCCCCTTTAGTTTTCCCTCTGATGATAAGACTTTTCATAGGGGTTTTTTGGTGGGGTTTTTTGTCAGAGTTTTACAGCTGGCACATCATCCCCTGCTGCACTAAATCAACACTTGTGAAAGCAGCAGCAGCCTTCGAGTGACTGACTGGAGCCGCTGCTCACAGAATTGTCAATTTGGTACAGCAGGGGACGGGGTCGCAGCTGCAGAAGGAGAAGAGGGACCCTATTTTATGCTTTAAAATGGTAAAAATGTCAGAGGGGAAGGAAATCTATACAAAATATTAAAAGGGTGTAGAACAAAGAAAAGAAAGAGGAGGAAGAGGGGGAAAAGAGGTCAGAAAGAAGGAAGAAAGAGGAAAATGACACTGCACAATGGAACAAAATTGCTAGTGAATAAAACACAGAATTTTTGTAAGTAAATGGGCACTTTCAATTTAAAAAAAAAAGTCATGTGCATATCATAAAATATAAACCTGCTAGTAGTATCGTTCTGCTTTTGCAGGGAAAGTCTGGCTTATTAAACTTAAATTATTGTCTTACTGTGTATGTGATAGGTTGGGATGTGCTTCTAAGCACAAATACAGGGCATAAAAAGGAAATTATTTCACATAGGGCTTGATTTTAAGAGAAGAATTCAAGTAGAAGACTTAGAATTCTACGTTCAGAAATTTGAATCTGCAAAAGTGAACAGAAATTCCATGTTCTGGCATAAGCTTGGACACCCCCAAATCTATTACTGTTTAGAGGCCCAAATTTGAAAGTAGGTACCTATTATTTTGAAAGTTAAAAGGAAAATAAACCAAAAAGAAGTATAGACACAAAAGAAGAATTCACAAAAAAAATCTTTGTTTTTCACATTACATAAATACGTAAATTCACCTAATGCATATTTCAAATACTATTAGCATTAATGTTTTGCTTTAAAGGATGCCCTTTGTTTCTTCTAATCTTTTTCTGGGAGCTGCTGCTTTACTTACTCTCTATTAATTTTCCAAAGTGTACTTGCAGTAAGGGAACATGAATGGGCCATATAGCTCTTAACATATATTCACACAGCCAATGTACTGCTAAAAAAAAAAATCAAATAAGTACACCATTTATTTATCTGTTTCCACAGAAAGTGAAACCACCTCCCCTGCACTGCCATTGTGCTTTGGCAGCCCACAGCATCCCAGGTGTAGCAGAGACATGTTTCCCGGAAAAGCAGTGATGTCCTGCAGAATTGCCTTCTTCACGTTTCTCCACAGCCTTCTCAGCTGCACGTGTGCCATGTGCAGAATTTTTTCCACCCATGAATTCTAGTGAAAATATAGAAAGTTGCTGCTGGGTCAGCTCTGGGTACACAGAAGGCCTGGGAGAGCAGAGGTCCCCCCTTTTCCTCAGCAGTTTATCAAGAAACACAAACAGCTTGGTTTAGTCAAAACCCTGTGCTCGGGAAATCATCCTGTTCCCTTTTAAGCCAAGAGCAAAGCTCTCACTGTGTGATATGGGATAAAGTAATATTTCAGAAATATAAGTCTTCAAAATTTGCCTCTCTAGGTCACCTTATCCATTCCTAAGCAATCTAATTTTTTGTCTCCACTGCTATTCCTTGTCAATGTCACCAATACAAATACTAGATGAAAAGAACAACAGAAATCAATAAAGAAGTAGACAGAACTAAAAATCAGAAGCCAAATAAAGAGCCATTAAAAGGAAAACATTCAGACTAGGTATTCCCTAACAAGGTAATTCACCTGTGCATCACTGTTGAAGAGACAAAGCAAGCCAGCCTCATGTGCTTTACCAAAGCTTGTCAGCAATTTTTCTTTAAAACATTTACTGAGAGTCAATTCATCTAGACCAATATTTAACCCACTATGACAACAGCAGGACTTGGTTTATAAGTGTCACAGTCACTGCTTGAGATGCAGATTGTACATACCCACAGGGCTGCCATCCCTCCTTGCATTTCAGTTTTCAGTAAGGTGGGTCTCAGCTGTCCTGCTGCGCATTACCAGCTCTGCCGGGGTGGATACCTAACCACCGTGTGCCTTTCTCCATTCTCTGAGCTCCTGGTCCCTAAACTGGCACAAAACAGTGAATTTGTGCCTGGCCAGAGCCAGGGGATCCCAGCTAGCAGGTGACACCCAGCACAGCCATCTCCTGCAAGCTCTCCTTCTGCAAGTGGCTCCTGAAGGACTGGCCTGGGTGCATCCTGCAGGGTGTACTTGCATCCTGCAAGGTATGCTTGGCTATACCGGCAGATGGGCAGCGAGTCTGCATGCTCTCCAGGAGAAGTTAAACACAGCTATGTGGCCTTGAGAGACCCTGGTGCAGCTCGATGTCTGGCCCCTGTTCAGACTCCCAGTATTTTTAATACCTGTAGCTCCAGTGGTTCCCCTGGCTGTTCCTCCAGTCCTTCTTCAACCAGGTGGCCTTTAACCAGCTGAAGTTCTTCAGATTTGCTGTGAGGATTTTAAGGCATCACGAGCACTACGCATGGCAGGGCCCAGGTACTCTGCAAGTACACAATTTGGGGCTCATGGGGGAGTGTGTAGAGGCTTCCCCAGCTCTCCCAGCCCGAGATGCTGTGTGACCTGGGTGCATCTGGATGCAATAACCCAAAGGGGCCCTTCCTCAAGACTATGCCTCTGTGTTTTAGGGCTTATTTTCTTTCTCAGTGCATTGTGTGGCTTGATGCAATACACACCCTACTGTAATACCTCTCTCCTGTTCTGACCTTATTGAGCCCCTACACTATTCACAATGTGAACTTTCAACATACTCCATCAAAAGGCAGATTAAAGAAACAGACAGATTCTGCCCCCAGATAAAATGCGGCATGGGTACATGTAAAGAACTAAGAGTATGATGTCTGCAACTGGTCTAGGGATGTAACATCAGTCATTTTTCAAAAACTTGTTGGAAGGAGCATATTTGCAGGACAGTTTTTAAATGCGGCCTCAAAACTCAAACACTTTACCACAAGAATTCATTACTCCCCTTATGTTCACCCCATTTTGCAAAGTCAATTGTACTGCCCTTCACCTCCCATCACTATTCTGCTGCCCATCCGGCATTCATCACTATTTATGAATATTCCCATTTAACTCCATGCTTCATGTTCATAGTAAGTCCTGAAAGGATGCAAACATTATTTTCTTCCTAATTTGTCAAATTAAAACACAAACGTAAAAAAAAGCCACAGAAAACCCCTACCTCCAACTACATCAATATTGAGGTCAATATTCAACATCTACTAGCTTAGGTATGTGGTCTTGTTTATCTCTAGTGGTTAGACCAGCAATACAAATAGCAGGTTAATTATTAAATAAAGAACTCCTTTGTTAAGTTGATAGAGCTATTGGGTGATAAAGAAGCCATGTTTTGGTTCTGGCAAGATTAATGTTATGCCATCTCACTATATTATATCAACATATTGATTTACCACTCCAATTGTATAGCATTCTTCAGGCTTGTTCAAACCTCATACAAAAAGACCCTCCAGATCAAGGACACTTTTAAAGTTTATTACAGGCTCAGCCTACATAAAACACATGATATGCAGAAACAAGGGCAAAAGACAGCCCCCATGCATGTTAGGCAGTTCATCAATTCAAATACATCTTTTCTAATCATAGTTCTTGCAGTAATCCTAACGTAATTGAAAAATTTGCTATGGACAAATTTAAAAGCACAAGACTGACATTAAGCAAATTAATCATTATCAAATTGATCTGTGCCCTTTTCATTCACCTTCCTCAGCTGGTCAGTATTCACTTAGCTCATTGTGTAGATCAAATTACAAGAATGTCTCAGACCATCTTCAGAAAGTATTTGCACAGTATGAACAATGAGACTACCGAAGATGAAGATCTATTCTCCTCCAGCCAAATTCCTCCATCTTGTGATCATCTACAGTGTTTCAATGAAAAATCCTGCAGTAAGAGCAGCCACTCCTCAGCATTAAACGTGCTTCTAGGGTTTAGAGAGAGAAAGAGAGAGAGAACGAGAGGGCGCGAACGAGAGAAAGAAAATCTTTTCCTTTGATCTTTACATAAATCACCTATTCAGTGTAAACAGACTGTAAAGCCCCACTTCTTTCAAACGGGCCTATTTTTCTCCTGTCACTAATTCTTTCTCCAGTTTACACAATTTTCTTCCCTTAAATCAGTGGTGAAATACTACTGCCTATTTAGCAGCAAGGGTCAGCTCAACTATTCTTGGTCCTCTAGGGCTGAAGTTTTGCTCTAGAGCTGCTCTTGTACTGTGTCATTCTGGATTAACAGCTGATAGATAAGAGACTTTTCATAGTGCTGAAAGATGAACCATGGTTAAACAAGGACTCTAACACTTTAGTAGTCACTGCTTTTAGTGGGATGCAATAACAACTGCAGCAGCACTCAGCTCTGTCAAAAGGTCTTGTGTTGATAATTGTGTTGTGTTGGTCCCTTATTTACATTGGTGACAAACATCGGTTTCACTTATCATGACAAATGGCAGATGCTAGTCATAGTGTTTATGGCACACAGATGCAATGCTGGTGGGGCACAATATAAAAGAATCCAGAGCAAGAAAACACATTTTGGCTTTGAGTGATATCAGTGTGTCCTGCTAGCAAACAGATAAAATATGTCTGAGCTAATAATATGCTGCATGACAGTAGTCACCTCAGTTGCTAATGCCGTCACGGCTGAACTGCTGGCCTGCTTTCTACAAGTCTTTATTCACGCAAGCTTACACCTCAGATAGAAAACCTGTAGCAAATAACCAAAAATCTCCTACCACAAGAAAACTTTCCTCTATTAAAAAACTAATTATATATACTCCAAAAAGATTTCTAAATCTGAATGACTGTATCACTGGTTGAATTCCAGGAATTTTGAAGAAACTGATTTTTTAAAAATCAGAATTCTCAGTCTTTAAATACTGAAATGAGCAGCTACTACAAGAAATATTAAGAAATAACCATCCTTTACACATTTATCCATTCAAAAATAGCTCAGAATTACAAAAATAGAGCCAAGCATACACTTGCTGTTATAGGACTTACCATAGTACATTTCCCATTCTTGGGATTTAACTTGTGAGGATTGACATGGGTCACTACACTATTTGGGGTGGCAGTAAGAGTTTGGAGGACACCTGAGAGCTGGATTTGGTGGCAGAGGGTGTCAGCGAAGAGCCACCTGAAGCTGTGCCCATCCCACAGCCCCTTCCTGCCCCCCTCTCCTGCCAGCCATACCACTCACTGCTGCCAGACCCATCAACACTGGGATGTGTGAGAGATACCTGCTCTCTACAGAGCAGATCAGGATCTGATCTGCCTTTTAACCAAAACCAGAGAGCTTTTTACCAGCTCCTGCTCCTCACCAGACTGAATCCATGGCTGGGCACAGCCAGCTGCAATGGTCTCAGATGCTGCATTGTCCCATAGGTACTTCTGGGTTATTTCTAAAATGCTCTCAAATATAAAGAGGGGAAAAACATTAATATCAATTAATTCTTAGCAAAATGACAATTGTAAAAGTGGAGCAAATATTTATTTTCTAACAAGTGTGTTGTTATGGAAACAGCTGCAAGCCGCTGTGTGCTCCGATGCACTGTGCCAAGGCTTAGGCACCACAAGGCACCCTGTGCTTTGGCAGTGCAGCCCCACAGCAGTGGGCTCAAGCCAGGAAGCCCTCAGCACCCAGCGAGAACAGCACCCAACAGCAAGGTTTGCACACACTGAAACAGGTTGTTGGTGAAGCGAATGGGGAAAGCAGCACTAATTTCCAGAAAGCTACTGCAATGTACGCTAGAGCAATTCTGACCTACTTTGCAAGCAGCAAGTTATCTCGTTAATTTGCTCAAAATAGCAGATTGTTCTGTATGAAGAGATGAAAACCAAAATGCACCATTTCCACTAAGGGGAGAAACACCCAAAATGAGACAATTCATTGCTTGTCACCACAGCTGTATTTTCTTCTCCCAGGTAATAAACAGATGACCAGTAGATATTTAGTTACGTGTGCATGCGATGATAATAACTGAAGCCAGCATCCCTCTGCAAGTCGGGCATGGGAGAGGCTGGTGCCTGCAAAGATCCCCATTCCACGTTAGAGCTATGGAAGCTGAGCTGAGTGGTACCTGTCCCACACGTGGCCGCAGGATACTCCCTCAGTGGAGGGCTCAACTGCAATATTTGGTGACTTCTAAAAGGGTCGTTATCCAGGGCTTGGTAACTACCTCATCTACAAGCATTTTTCTCCTCAAAGCTTATTTGTCCTTATAAAACTTAGACACAGTAAAAAGCAAACAAGGAAATGCAACAAACTCTAACCCTATAACTTTCTAATTTTGCTCATAACAAATCATTCCTTGATCTTTTCTGCATGATAAAAAAATGTTTTGCCTCTGTAATTACAATTAATTTTGTTTTCAGGTTTATATCATTACTGTATCTATATATTAAATACACAGTGCATATATCCATGAGCACATTCAGCTAATATTCAGCTGGCGGAGTAGGAGAATTCTTTTAAAAAAAAAGAATAAAAAGCAATATTTCCTTCCAATTATAAAAGAAACCAGATCTTCAAACACTGGAGTACAATATAGCTACCCTAGAGAATAGATATTTGGTTTTCTGACCAGCAGTAACAGTTCATAATTGAACAGCTGCAGAAAAGAGAGGAAACAAACATACCAACAAATTAGTTTTCAAGCCTATGTTCACAGAAGATTTTCTACTCTATTGTGCTTTTGATCACAACGTGATAAACAGAGTTCCTCACTTACTTCTGTGATCTTCTACAAAACAGATTAGAATGGTCCGTAGAAGTTTAATCTATTATATTGTATAATCCCTCACTCATAGGAGCAAATTAAGCACATAGTCCAAGTATTTGAAGAACTGAAGTCTATTCACAACTGGTAGGAGTGTTAGAGCCCAGGTATTAATTAATTTATTAAACAGATACAATCCTTTATAAAAAATTTCTACTATGTTCTGATTAAAGAACGGTACTTTTTTTATTGTTTTTTTTAAGTGCCTTGGTCATTATTAGTATTGTAAACAAGGTATCAGTCAAAAGGACAAGGCAAAATTTTAATCATGCCTATTTTAAAAGCAGAAACCCTATTTGTATATTTTCAGAGAGAATGAAGGAATACATCATAAAATATGAATTTAATTTATATATGTGTATGTGCATCTATGTATATTGGTATAGTCTTCTACCGCTGAAGTCATAAATGTTTTAATGCATCGCCTATGTTTGTTCATTTCACATTTTCAGGGAAGGAAGAAAAAGAAGGTTCTTTACTGCAGTACAAAGAAAAATGTTCTAATACCAAAAGATCCAATTAAAATAACAGGGCCATTTATTTCAGTAGGATTTCACACGTACAAGAGAAATGCTAACCCTTGGGAGAATGTTCTCAGCTCATTTAACAATATATGTTTCCTCCGATATGAAAACTTTAGCTTTTGCATTATAACATCATTGCTAACAAGGCACACGTATATATCTCATAAGTAGACGGAAACAGGAATGTGGGAAGAATGATAATAGTTCTTTATCCATAATGCATTCATCTTAGAATATACATGCATCTGTTTTGTACTCACGCTGGGTAGCTTTTTCCTCTCCACACATTTAATATACACACTCAAGAAAAGCTCTGTACTCTGAAAGACAATAAAAAGATTAGTAAAGAACTAAGAGAGACCAGTCAGGAAAAAAGCTATGAAGGCAAACGAAAAGGAAGCATTTGTATTCCAGATCCATGACTGCCAAAACATTTTAAGGGCAGCTGGCATTACAGTTTTTTTCCACCAGCCAAAGAAACCTATTCCGCTCCCAGAGTGCAGTGTAGCCTGGGCCATCCTTGGGGGCCTGGGGCAGTGAGCAGCAGCAGGGAGGTGGGTCAGGGCTGCACAGGTTCCAGTAGGCTCCCTGGCTTCTGTCATCAGCCCAAAGACACATTACCACACCTGAAATCTGCAACTCAGGAGATGCTGTCTTCATGGCAGGCATCTGGGCAGAGGAGTCTGGATGGCTGTAAAATAGAAAGGCTACAATTATTGGGTCATTCAAAGTGTACTTCACATTTTTGAGTACCTGAAAAAATATTCTAGTCTGAGGTGAGCTATTCAGGGTATGACTGGTTTTATAGGTCAAAGATATTCAGGACTGGGATCTGATGTCAATGAACAATTTCTAACACCTGGGCATTTTAATGTTATAATTAACTCATATTATAAATTTCCCTGTTTGTCCTAGCATTTAATTTCCTCTGTTTGTAACAGAAAGCTCAAAATCGACCTGCCAAGCCATTAATGAGGGATGATTTATTTTTGTAGATCACTTTCCACTGACTGTCAGCACACAAATATTTCTACCTAACTATAAGGACAAATGTAACACTAAAATTTGAAAGACCAAATCCCTAAATGAATTAAGGCAATAATCTCAAATTACAGATACGGTCTTACAGTCAAAATGTCAAAATTATGTCCATCCAATTCAGGATGGAAACATGAATGATGAGATTAGCTGTTTTATAAAGCATACATAAGGGACAGACCTCTAGGAAAAAGTTGGTCTCTGAATACTTTTTTTCTGCAATACAGTACTTGTAAGCCTAGAACTAAAACTTACACATGCCTTGTATATTTGATTGACTCCATAAGGTTTTCATCTAAATTCAAAATATAACTGTGTTTAGATATATTTGAACATTTTATTGCATTTACTTATGAGATATGAATTTTTCCTGAGAGAACCTGGGGCACACAACATTGCCAGATCATTCCAAACAAGTTAATTCTGAAATGGGCTTGAATCAATAACACAAAAGAGGCAGTAAAGCCAATTTTTACGGTAGTCACGGTTGCATAAAATAATATCAAGACAGTCAGATTGAAAGCTCCCTGCATCACAAATATAATTTGCAACCAACTCTAAGCACAAAAAGGAAATAGATAGATAGGTGGAAGATACAGATAAAAACAAATGATAGATACGTAAGACAAAAGGAACTGGTGGTAAAGAAAGAATGCAGAGTAATTGCCAGCCAATACAGTGTGAAAAAACAAACAAGTACGCCATGTAAGTAATTCAAGTTAAATATGATGCTTTTCTTTCATTTAGGCTTAAAAACTGTTATGAAAAGGCTCTCTTTTCATTCTATCTGTAAGGTATAGAAAGGCAGGGGATGAATGTACAAGTATGTCACTGCAATACTTGGCTTTTAATGAAAACAGATTTTAATGATCCAAAAAGCTACATTTCTCTCTGACGTGCTTCATTTCCAGACTATGAGCAGGAAGTAGGTACAACAAATGCGCTTGTTTTCCATGTCCTTTACTAAATCCCAGGATGACCTAGCACCCAAGCACTGTAAAAAACAGAGTCGCCATTATGTATAGCAGGTACAGAGAAGCTGCATTGTTTTTATTGAACTTTTAGTGCTCCATGACAGTGCTGCGCCTTCTCCCATGGCAGACACGGGCACAGGTTACCTTGCACTTCATATGCATAAACAAAGGGGCATGTGCAGCAATGTGCCTTCCTGTTGTTCTCTGCCTCAAGGACACTTGGTAAAAGTGCACCATTCCTCCCGCTCCCCAAGGCAGGCACATTGTGTTGAAGTACTCCATGTGAAACTCTGAGCATGCAAATACCAGAGGATTTAGTCCGCAAACGAAGAAAAGTCACAAGGGGGAAAGAGACTGATGCAATTCTTATCCATCTTGTTCTCTGGACACAAAGACTTCTTCTTTCCAATGACAGGGTTCCTATTTCAGTCGGTAATAAACAAAAATCACCCTGAAAACTGTGTAATAATGTACTAGCTAGTGTAAATAACATTTTTTTCTGTTTGTCCATGCAGGCAATAATTTTTTTTGAGACTACAGCATCATCAGAGAATAAAGGGACATTTTCCTTACTTTACCTCCATCCATGAAATTTCATCTACAAATATTTCTTGTAAGTAGGTCCATAGATTGGAAAATTGTAATATAGTTGTCATAAAAACAAGGCAGCATTTAAAGTGGGCTGGGACTCCTGTATTCATTTCATGTTCATTACTTCTCAGGTAAGCTTTGTGCAAAGTATATTACTTGGAGAAAAAAAATACTCCATGTTTATTTCCTGTGTTAGCATTTTTACTGCTTCTTTCAAATATAAGATGACATAGAAGGAATCAAAAACAAGAACAACACTGATGAAAAAGATAATGACTGCGAGGTGCCACACAATTAGTTAACAAACGCTCCCATCCACTTAATGAGTCAAAGGGTTACGGCCTCATGAAAAGCTCCACAGAAACAGAATCAAATGATACCTGCATCCCTTTTCCTTTTTCTTAAAAACATACAAAGAAATTAAAAAAAAAAAAAAAGAAATCCCATTTGTGAGGCACTCCCAAACTCACGATTTTTTCATTTTGTCTGCTGTCCTTACTCAGAGTGCCTGCCAATTAATATTTACCAAATGTCTCTCCCTTCTTCATTTAAATCAGTTCAAAAACTGCACCTGTTTCATGAGACCTATGTGTGCTTCTGACAGCTGGTATTTCAGAAAAAACAAGTCAAAGTACTTAAAAATCCTAACTAACTGTGTTAAACTGGAATCAAGAACGACAGCGCTAAGATTAGCAAAGTACATGGGGGTACCCCAGGGACACAGGAGACAGAAGTATGGCGCACAGCCTGGGAAGGATACCACACCTCCAGACAGGAGCACAGAGCTGTGTCAGATAAGTGAGACCTTTCCAGACCCTGTGCAGCCCGAAGGCCAGGCCAGCGCACGCCCCAGAGCAGCGCCTGCTGTCTCCTGAGCTGCCTTTGGGAAGGATGCACAGGGTGGCACTAGCTGCTGTCTGGCCACCGGGCCGCCGGGCGGATGCTGCACGAGGCCGCAGCAGCGGGGCGGAGGCAGGTGAGGGGCACCGGCC
>NW_010527881.1:0-2624 GCF_000687285.1 Phaethon lepturus
CCCCTTCCCCTTTCCCTTTCCCCTTCCCCTTTCCCTTCTCCCCTTCCCCTTTCCTTTTTTTCTTCCCCAATGTTTTTAACATTTAAAATGTTAATGAGGGGATTGAGTTTGCTTCCAATGGCATGCATGTGTGAGGAGAGCAGGTTAGCAACTAGGGGTGGTTAGGTGAAAATGCTGTCACTTTTCAAAATACATAATTTGGATTTTTTTTTTTTTTTCTGGGCTTTTCACTGAAGAGTTTCTCACCCTGCAGAAGTTGTTTTCCCAAACTGTGCAGGGTACCTCCCATCCCATTAGACCCTGATGGATTTGAGGTGCCCAGGGTTATTGTGCAGAGTTACCCTGAGCCCCTCAGCCCTTTGAGAGGGAGACCAGCAAGATCCCCTCCTGTGCACCCAGCCATCCTGCCCCTCAGGGGTGCTGTGCTACACCATCACCGAGGGTTCAGCATCTCACAAGACACAGCTGTAAGATTTTTTGTCTAAGCTTGCCTGGTACAGAGCATTTCTTTCGTCCAAGGCAAGTCCTGGGTAAAAGGAAAACTCCCACCCAAAAATCTTCAAAGTATCCTCTGTCCTTGATGAGAGCTACAAATCTTCAGACCAACTCTACTAGCAACTCTTCTCTACTTCACACCAACTCTTATACCAGGGTTAGCCCACAATATCAGCTGGAAATTTCATGTTCTGTAGTAAAGGACTCTTCATCTAGATGTTTTCTCTAATGTGCCCACATTAACTTCCCCAACCTTTTCCCCAATTTATTTCAAGCAGCCTCCAGTGAAAGCCACATCTGCTCATCTCCTAATTGCTCTAGGCTCCATGAGAAATCATTTAAATCAGACTCCTTGTTGACTTTTATTATTTCCATTCAAGTGTATAATGAAAAATGCAACTTTTCAGTCTTATAAATACCTCTTGTAAGAGAAATAGGAGAATTACAGGCATACATCACAAAGACAGAAGAGAAACCCAGGTTGTCATGAAAGTGATGAAAGACATTCAAATAGAGACAACTCCCCAGTTTGACTCAGCACACTGATTAGGAAACTGCAGACAGTCAGAATATCTAGTAAACTGAAAACTTTTCATTTCACCCACTGAGAAAAATTTCATTCAAGTCAAAATTATTTGTTTAATTTTCAGCAATTTCTTAAACCAGTGTCAGGTTCATATTTGGAGAAAAGCAAATGCCTTTCACAAAATTGGCAAAGAGGAGGGAGGGGGGCTGCTGTCGTACTTGTGCTCTTATATCCTGAGGAAAACCTTAAATTCAAACCTAGACTCTGCCAGCTTCAAAGCAGGGAATAGACCCTGGGGGACCTTCCTCCTGTGGGAGCACACTCATGTCATAGATATTTGGGGGTGTGCAGCTCTCTGATTAGCCCTCAGTGAAGTACCTCCACCTGTATAAACACTTAACTCTACATTAGACCAGGCAGCAAGAGCCAGGCTGTAAGGCTGCAGAGGAAGGGCAGGCACTGAGGTCCTGGTCTCGCTGGGGAGTAGGCAGAGGAGAAAGACCAACAAGAGTTCCCCAAAAAATCCAGCCAAACCTGCCAGGAATCTAGGACTACATTTTATCTGTTAAGCATTGTAGAAAGAGATTTTTATTTTATTCTAATAATGCTTTTAACGATCTTTCCTTTGCTCTGCATTTAGTCTTTTAATTCTCATTAGGAGAATATTACCAGTTTAAGAGTAAAAATTTAAAAACCCTAAACAGCCCCATCCTCATACTGAAAATTGACTTGTAATATACAAATTATTTGGATATGTAGGGAGGGAAGACGTCATCTTACTAAGTTTATTTCATACTTCATGTGCTGTAAACTTGTTATAAGGCAAAGTTCATCTTTGAGACCATAAGTGAAGTCCTGGATGTGGGTCACAATTTTGTTGGTTCCCTGCCAACCCCTACCGAACAGTCACGAAGACACTCCAACTGAGCTTGGTGCCTGGATCCTTGGGTTTCTCATTTGGTTTCATCTCTAGGAGGAGAGCAGTTACAGCACGTGCTGGAGAAGATGCTTAAATACTACTACAGTTTATCAAACCAGAGAACATTTCCATTGCTGCCAGCTCTCAAAATTATGTATGCTCATTTTGAAACTCTTTCCTTTACTGATATTTATAGTAGCAAGAGAAACTATATTCAGAAGATTTGCTTTCTTGCCTTGTTTAAACTTGTTATAGCATGGGCTGGTTGACTCCTCATTGAAACTCAGGCTTGAAGTAGAGACGGGGACTACGTCCAGAAACGTAGCAGGGTCATAACGGATGACAATTGCGCTTATCTGAAGTGTCACGTGGTGACAACTTCAAGTTTTGCTGTGGCTGGCAACTTGCCCATGCCACAGCAAAACTACCTCATCCGGAGAGCAGGGAGCAAAAAAAAAAAAAAAAAAGCTGGAGGAGACCCTCTCTGTGGCTTCCACTCCCTATCCCCGATCCCTTCTCCAAAGCGTGGACTGAAGCTGCGGTACCTGCGACGGGACTCCAGCGGGGCCAGGCGGGCACAGCGGTGCGTCACCGGTGGGGAGACAGGGCCGGTACACCCGCATGCAGCCCGGCTGCTGGCGCTGTGCCCCCCCGCCCACGGCGGGGGCGCGGCCAGAAAGGCCC
>NW_010527881.1:2655-15696 GCF_000687285.1 Phaethon lepturus
AGCCTGGAAGGCTCTGCCCGCTCTCCCTGCGGGATGCACCCCCCCAGGGATCCTCTCCTCAGGCTTTGCATGAGGAGTTACAGGCGCTCGCCTACGCATTTGAATAGCTTCTCCAGCAGGGGCCATTTGCGGTGGGGAGAAGAGGCAGACCTGCGCGCCGTGAGGGTGGGCTGCGGCCACATACAGCTTTCGTGGCAGAAGTATTGCAGCGAAGGATGTCCGGCAGGTACACCCGCGCTGCCCTTGCCTCTCTGCCTGACAAACCTCTTCTGCTTTCCCTCTCCCCTTCCTTCTGTATCTGGTTTCTACTTGCTGTCAGAGCAACCCTCAAATTTGCTCGCACGGTTCTGATCTTGCTGCCTCCCACACCCCGTCTGATCCCTTCATGCCACCCAGCTCCTGTCCTCACTTATCTCTTTGCTTCCTCCACCCACACAAACCCCGAGTCTTTCTCATCATCTCAGATGCTCACTGCATCCTCCCAGCTATCATCCTTGCTCTGCTTCTTTAAACCAGTGCTCTCAACCCCAAATCCAGTATCATGGTAGCCACATGGTATCAGGTTTTGTGCCTGAACGTTATCCTCATAAGCCATGCACAAACTAGAAAGTAAAACTGGTTCTTATGGTTTTCTGTGTACACAGCACAGGAGGACTTAAAGAAAACAATACTCTGAGGGAAGGATGAAGACATACTCAGGGCTATTCCATTTTATGCAGCCTGGTGAAAATGTGATGCAAAGCTCAAACTATAAATGCATATTAAATACAGCATTGTGTGCTATTAAACCACAGGGGAAAAAAAGTGATTCTCTTCTCTCTCTCTTTTTATTTAGATATTAAGAAGAGCAGACAAGAATGGTAAGACCAGTCACATGTCTTTCTCCCTCTCTTTGGAAAAAAAGAAAATCCATCATTGATTCAGCATTTGAAGTTATGCTTTAAACATCCTAACAGGAAAAACAGCCATCCCTCATGTCATTTTATATTTTCTACAGGGTCAATGCAATGTGTTTTGTTGTGCACTCTCCTCCCTATGGGTTCTTTAAGGATAGATCTTGTACTTTCACAATTTGGCACTTTGGGTGCATGTGGGTGTTTTCTCAGTGATATTATATTCACAAGAAGGCTTGAAATACTTGTTAGTAGCTCCATCTTATTACTTTTTAAAAACACCCATGGCAATATCGAGCAATCAGACTTGTTTCCTACATTTTGCAGTTATGTATTTGTTCCGTACTGCACATCAGTAGGCAGAGTAAAGCCTTGAATTCAACTCTCATATTTATAACACAGAAGTTATAACTTTTAATTATGTTCTTAACCAAAAGTTTTTCTCTCATGTTAGTGACTGATTTTCCTTCCACATATATTTTTTCCGTTCTTTAAATACAGTAAGTTGGAGCATAGTACTGTAAGGCTTCACAAATGCTCCCATTTTGGCCTAAACAGATGAAGGGCCTTGCTGAAAGGGCCACAAGTGTAGCCACTGGATTTTTTTGCTGATATGCATAGTCATGGTCTTGAACATGACTTTAATTTCTTTTCCCACCTCAGAATTGCTGCACAATTTTGGACAAGTTGCATTGTTGTTTTTGTGCCACATACCCCAGCAGAGAAATGAAGCCGCTACTACTTCCCTGTGTCACACAGAGTGTGAGATTTGGTACGTTTGAGGCTATGAAGAGCTTCCATAGCCCTGCAGTTACCATAATAGTATTTATACTTAACTCAGATAACCAGAGTTAGGTCTTACAGGACAGGAAGGAAACACAAGCTCACAATTATTTGGCACTGTAATACAAAGTATGGGAAGAAGGGAGATGAGACTTCTTGCAGAAGCAAGGACAGACTTCGGTCTTTTCCTGAAAGCATTGAAAAATGTCAGATCCGCAGCTCAGACAGGTTTAACCCTGACAAGCAATTCCCTCTCAATCCTCAGGAAACAGGAGCAGCTTCGATAAGATGCACTCTCAGGTATCTGAGGACAAATGGGTACCATTGAGAAAATCAGAGAGAATAACTTTCAAGGAAGATCTATTGGACAGTAAGGGGCTACCGTAAGGTTTGATGGTATAGCTGAGCCTGTTGAATAAACACTTATTGCTGCTGAGAGGGCAATCCCACCCAACAGCCCACCTCTGGCTGCATATTCCCATCCTAGTTTCTGTGCAACAGGTGGCACTTCCCACTGAAACGGATGCAGGCTCCTTCAGAGAGCTCAGGGATCACAAAACTCATCACTGTGAGGGGTTTTTTTTAGTGGGGTTTTTTTATCTCCCTCAGTCAGCTTGCCAGTGGCTTAGAAGGGCAGTGATGGCACAGACTGAATCCCACGGTGAAGGCTGGGATGGGGAGGAGAAGGACCTTCCCCTTCATCCGTGCTTTTCCAGCTTAGCTATGTGCCAACTACAGCCAAGTTCTGCTGGCATCCCCCGCAGACCTCCTCGTGGTGTTTGGAATAGACATTTATGTCTCTACCCTGAAGACTGATGAGAGTCAGAGCGCATGGTGCAGAGCGGCAGCCATCACCCCCCTGGAGTCAAAAAGAGCCCCTGCAGCTTCATGTCCCTGCCCTGGACTTTGAGGTCATGGTCTGTCCCAGCCCTGGTGGATCCACAGCACTTCAGTGGTCAGGAAGACTTGCAGTCCTCACTGGGGTTACCCCACAGTTTATTATTGATACTTTGCTATTAAAATAGAGGAAACTTGCTTGTTCCAGAACAATATGAAGCCACATTGGCCCTAGAAACTTTGGTCACTGGAGTTCATACCTATATATGGATCCTTTACAACATGTTATTGGGAAAAAAGTGGCTAATTTCAGCCACTTTAGTTCTGTTAATTTAAGTCCATGAGCTTGAAATGGTTCCAGCTTTTATGTGCTTAATTGTGTTTGCTCAAACATCAATTGCCCGTGGGACTTCTACTTTGCTAATCTAGCACTGCACAGGCTCACGTCACATTAATAGGGAGAAGATTTGTTTTAAGGCTGGGACATTAAGTACCGTCTCAGAAAGGTTATTGGATATGTGAACACTCATCTAACCTGTTTACACTGTTGTCAACACAGATTATTAGCTTTTTTTAATGACTAACATTCTTACACTTTCAGTGTCACCTTTCTGTGCTATGGGAAACCAAGTATTGTCTTACAGTAACAAATACTGTGTTACTGTCCGTGACACTCTTCTGTTAAGCCACATACTCTCATAGAACGCTCTCAGAGCTGCCATATTCATTCTCTGTGAGATTAAAACGCTCCCAAAAATTTATCATCAAAAACCTTACTGGATACTTGGCTTGACAGCAAGAAAAAAATACATCCAAAAAAGTGGATCAAGCTGATAAATAGGAGTATTGTAGGAGATAGCAGTCTTACTATGAATTTAGGGTCTGTAAGACTTCAGGTTAGTCTTCCACAATAAGGGAAGACAACTATTCTTGCAAAGACAATATAAAATAAGAGATCAAAAGAGCAAAGAAAGCCTGCTGAATTGCTGTTACTCAAAAATACTACAATGATTTATGTCAGCTGGGTTTAACTGAGAAACTCCTTTATCAAGCAGTCGTTCCCCTATTTGAAAGAAGCTGTGCAAATGTTTTTTCTTTTGGGGTGGTGGCTTCTTCCCTTGCTAACCCACGTATGTGTATCATTCTGTTACCCTCCCGTTTCCAGAAATATGAGCTATGCACAGCTTCCACAAGAGGATCAGCTTCATAAAGCTCTATCTACAGTTCTTATTTCACGGCTGAGCAGCTCCGCTCTGTATGGAGCAGATCCATGCTCCTCCCTTAACTGAAAAGGTTGTGTGATTTTCTTAGTGGGAGAACAAAGCATAGAGAAGGAATATCACATTTCTAAGAAATGTATGGTTCATAACATTGATAAAAGCAACAGAAATCTCTGAGGGGAAAAAAAGCAATTTCATAAAGGTGAGATGCTGCACAACGAACTTTTTGGAAAGAAGAAATTTCAGGTTTGCATGTCAAAATGAAATTTTGGTCAGGTTTACTTTACAAAATACGATGCATTCAAAGGAAAGCATGTGGATTTCACATGGAACTAATTTGGAAAAAAAAAAACAGTTAAAAGGAAAGTTCTTAATTTATTTCATTCCTTTTACTATTTAAAACAAAATCAAACTCAATAAATTCCTCTCGTAAAGTAAAATCTTGTCCCTAGCCTGCAAGGGAGAGAATAAAGAAATAGGGAAACTGGGACTGCCAAATGCAGTCTTTCCTAATTAAGAAAATTTTTTACCTCGTTCATCTCACAGGCAACAGCGGTTGCCCCGCACACGTGTGACTGCAGCACCTGTAAGTGCTTGTCTGCCTGAGGTGTTTCTCTTATCTTCTGCTATGCTAAGAGGGACGTGGGGCAGTGAGCCTTGCAGTGATTTGCAATCAGATGAAACAATATCAATCGTTGGTAAAGGTCACCCTGGGGCCTCTCCTGACCATGCAGCTTTGACATGTGCCCTGTTAATATAGACTCGTGCTGTTACTTCCTCCTGTTAACACAGGAATAGAAATTCAAATACAGACTATGTTGCAGAAATCCAATCATAGTCTGACTGACAAAATGGAGAAGAAAAAAAGTAATAATCTACTGGGAATGCAACTCTCAATCTTGCAAGAGTAGCCGTTGTCTTGCAAGAGAAGATGCTTCGACTCTGATGGTTCAACACTGACCAGAGAGAAGGAGTACCACAAAATAACTGGAGAGCAGTGCCCTGCCTTTGCCCACATCATGGTGGGGGTCATTTATCTTCCCTTCCACCCTCCTGTGGGAGAAGAGGGATGCTCTTCCCTTTCTACTTTATCATCTCCAGCTTTTTCTTGAGCGGAGCCTGGCTGCTTCAGGTCTATTCTCTTATGAAGGTGGAAGTGAATGACTCTGAGCCCAGTGGCATGCTTGCCTGGCTGTGGGCTGCTAGGAGTATGTGCCAGGACAATAACCACCCTTTAAGGCATGAGCTTCCCCTCTTGCTGTGGGACATGGCATGCCTGGTATTTAAAAGTCCCCTTATAGCACTTTTCAGTGTGGAAATAGCTATTCAGTTAAACCTGGAGGGAGGAGGGAGAGAGACCCTCAGCCACGTCCTCCAGAAGGAGGACCTAGGCCCTCTCAGATGTCTCTCTCCCCTCTACGAGTTTAGAACTGGTATTTGATTATGGCCTTGGGCTTCTGCCCCCAAACCCTTGGATCAGCCTCCAAGCAGGAGGCAGTTTACTAAAAACTACAGCTCTAATATGACAGGTTTGGAAAAGAGAGTCCGTATATAGATGCTGCCATTCATTTGTAAATACAAGTCAGTTGTTATGAAAAAGCACTGAGTATAAGCTACATGTCAAACATCCTTAAAGATCTTAAGAGGAAGATATTTGAAAACACCGTAGGCAGTATCTGCTATAGAAGCAGAGACTTTCCAAAGGGAAAAAAAAAAAAGCCTTCACTGTAAGAAGCACAGTAAACAGTATGCTGCAGGTAGCCAGCACTGACTGCAAGCAAATGAGGGAAAATTAAAAAATTGACTAAACAAAGCAAGACTAAAGCTCCAGAGATGGGCAAACCTGAATATCAAACACCCAGAACAGACAAGTAACAAAAAATTATTAATGCCAGAGCCAGCGCAGTTATTTTTGGTTTCATTTTTTCTCTGACGTTTCAAACAAGCACTCACTGAAAGCTTTTTTTTTCCCCACAAGTGTGATTTTTGTAATTTCATTGAATTAGAATCTGTAAAATGAAAAATAGAGTCAGATGAGACTAATGTCATTCTGCCACGTCTTCATTCAGCACCCCCTGATGTCCATGATACAGAGCAGGGACATCACACTTCTTTTAAATGTAGAATTCTGAAACCGTATAGCATGATAATACTAACAGTATCTTCTCACCTGCCTTTAGCATAAGAAATTATATACAAAAAGTCCCCCGTGCCCTCTGTAAAACACACAGCACTCCAGCAGTAGCAAAACTGTTGTTGATTGCAGTGGCCTGGGGATGGCAGACCAGCTCTAAAACCATGCGAACTGCAGGTCATAAATAAAGGACTCTTTAAAGTAAGGCAACAGAGTGCAGCAGTAGCATCCTGTATCTTCCACTGGTGTCAGTGACCAAAGGGACTAATTCACAGAGCCTACACATTAGAGTGACCTGACAAGATTTCCACGGAATAACCAAAACCACCAAGCTGCACCTGTACGATGATCAAGAGGAAATCTCACAACGCTTCCTCTAGAGTAAGTTTTGCAGAGATCAAAACAGATGTTTTCATATTCATTATTTAGTGACAGTGCCATTGCAGGACAAACACGGGCTTTGCAGGGGAGTCTTCTACCAGCTGCATCTGCTCATATGTCTGCAGGTGAGCTCTGGCAGGGTGATAGCTGCCTCACTACAGTCCTCAGATGGTGACTTCTCAGTGGCTTTAGCTTGTAGCCCAGAGTGCTGATTTAAGCCATCCCAGAGGACTGAATGAACATGCTTGGGAGAGGCAGGGGAAGAACCTCAGGAAGGTGATCCCTTGAATCACCCTAATGTGAACCATCAGGGTTGTCCTGGAGGCTCTCTGAAGATCACCGCTTATGGGATTAAAGATTTTTTCAAGAAAAGTTTTAGTTACACAAAAGCAAGACATGCCAAGTCCCTGATTTCAGCATTTTTTCCTCGACCAGTATCCCCTGTTCTGGGTCCACAACATCTTGGCACCTCATGAGGTCTTCAGGTAGCCCACAGACCAGCAGTGCTGTGTGGTGGCAGCTGCAGCAGTGCGTGGGCTCTCCCCTCCATACACACGGACTGGCCAGGTATGCCACAGCATGACAGGGTGACCCAGCTCCCGTGTGCCCTTCCTTCAGAAAAACAGCTATGTGCAGGAGTCCCTTGGGGAAGCACTATGCGCCATGATACACAGAAGGGCCAGGTCTTAACATCACAGTGGCCACATTTGAGCTATACATTTACTGGATGACTTTATAGAATATATATTCTGAATGGGAGCCAGAGCACAGAAATTCTCTGAACTACAACATTGATGATTTGAGTTCCCAAATTATTCAATCAGCACTGGTGAAATGGATTTGTAAGGCAAAAACCTTGTAGCACAGCCTCCTGCGACCCTCGCCGCAGTGCTTTTTGCTTCCTGACCATCTGGATCCACTGCAGACACCACCCTGGCTCCTGTTTCAGAGCCCAGGCTCTGCCTGGGGTGGGATTCCCCATCCCACCTCTCTAGGTCCTTCAGGTGCTGCAGGGCTGGACTCTGCGTTCCAGATTCCAAACGTTATTTCTATGAAGACAAAATGCCTACTTTTAAACCTAAACCCTCTGCCTGTTAGCCTAGTCCCCTTGGCACCGCTTGGTTACACGTGCTAAGTTTTTCAGCATAACAGCTGGAATAATGGCTTAAAATAATTATTTCTAGTTCAATGCTCACTACAGATCAGAGTCAATGAAAACTTAGTGCATTTGCCCAGAATTTTTAAAATTTCAGTCTCTGTCTATGCTTCTTCTAATGCAACTCCTTATGCCTGGGACCTAGTGGATATTATCAGAATACTCTGGCACACTGAAATTTATTATTCTGGCAGCTCTTCCTTGTTCTGATTCCAGCCTATATGATGAATGCTAATAGATCTTTTTTTTTTCAACTTTTTGCATCTGGTTCAATCCATCCATGCCTGTTGTCACGTGTCCCACCATCCCCCCTCATTTTCTCTGTGTATGGGGCAATATCATTTAGCATTCTGGTGCTCTGAACCAAACCTTTTACAGCAGGTATAGATTATCAGTTCCTTCCAAAAAGGCAAGTCACACAGCAGGTCCCTGGGAGCGGGTGAGCTGGGAGGAAGACCCACGTTTACGCTGCCTTCCCACTGTGTTTGCTTCAACCATGCAGGGGGCTGGGGCCTGAGTGAGGTACTTTAAGGCTTTAAGTTCTTCAAAGGCAGATGGATTTCAAAAAGCCGTAAAGAGCTGTCACAACTCCCACAAGGGATTTAGGAAGTCAGCTCCCATTGAGAACTATGAGGGCCTGGGTGGGGTTGGAGATTTCCCCTTGCCTTTCCCATGGCAGAAGTACTGGGGCCAGTTCTGTTTCATGTCTTTATCAACCATCTGGACGAGGGGATTGAGTGTGCCCAGTTTTGCAGACAACATCAAGTTGGACAGGAGTGTTGATCTGCTTGAGGGTAGGAAGTCTCTGGAGAGGAATCTGGACAAGCTGGATCAATGGGTCAAGGCCAACCGTATGAGTTTCAACAAGGCCAAGTGCCTTGGGTCACAACAACCCCATGCAATGCTACAGGCTTGGGGAAAAGTGGCTGGAAAGCTGCCCAGCAGAAAAGGACCTGGGGGTGCTGTTGACATCTGGCTGAACATGAGCCAGCAGTGCACCCAGGTGGCCAAGAAGGCCATCAGCGGCCTGGCCCGTATCAGCAAGGGCTGACCCTGGCTGGATGCCAGGTGCCCACAAAAGCTGCTCTACCACTGCCCTGCTCAGCTAGACAGGGGAGAGAAAATATAACGAAAGGCTTGTTGGTTGAGATAAGGACAGGGAGAGATCACTCACCAATTACCATGACAGGCAAAACAGACTTGGCTTGGGGAAATTAATTTAATTTATTGCCAGTCAAATCAGAGTAGGGTAATGAGAACTATCGCTCTCTACAACTACCTGAAAGGAGTTGTAGCGAGGTGGGTGTTGGTCTCTTCTCCCAAGTAACAAGTGATAGGACAAGAGGAAACGGCCTCAAGTTGCACCGGGGTGGGGGGGGTTAGATTGGATATTAGGAAAAAATTCTTCACAGAAAGGGTTGTCAAGCACTGGAACAGGTTGCCCAGGGAAGCGGTTGGGTCACCATCCCTGGAGGTATTTAAAAGATGTGTAGATGTGGTGCTTAGGGACATTGTTTAGTGGTAGATTTGGCAGTGTTAGGTTAATGGTTGGACTCGATGATCTTAAAGGTCCTTTCCAACCTAGATAATTCTGAGTCTATGATTCTAAGTGATTGCTTCATTTTGAGCACTGTCATTTCCTAGACCCTGTTGTAATTTTCTGGGGAATAAATACTTTCTGCCACTGAGTATTTTTCTATTTATTGGTTTCATTTGTTGTTTCCTCATGTCCCTTTGCTGATTTTTGCCCTACAGGGGCAGAGGACTGTGCTTATACAACCTCAGACCCTAAATAATCCAACTGCCCTTGCAGTGTGCACATTGCCAGCCTGGAGGCAGCCTACGAACCGTCTGGCTGGGCTGGGACAGTGCTGTGGACTCTGCTTTCCAAATCCCATCCCGCCAAGGTGAATTCCAGGATGGTCTTTATCCCATTGGGGTTTTTCCCTCCAATTGCTGTAAGTTCTTCTATGTGGCTCCTCCAATTACCATAAGCCCTAGGGTTGCCATTCAGTCATATGAGCTCCACCTGATGTGGTTCCAGCTATGGAAACACTGCTTTGGCAATCCCCTGTGGAGCCCACAGGCATGTTTAACTGCTAGGAGAGGCTCACAGTCCTAACAAGAAGCCCAAAATAGGTGGCAGTGGAAACTGTTTTGTTGCCCTCTGACATTTGCTGGCATCTCTGTGAGACCTCCTGCTCCTCTATGTCACTGTGCCTTCCTTCACTGGCTGCAGACTCACCATTTGCCATCAACTTTGGGCACAGAGACTCCAAATATATACATGCCCTTGTTCATTATTTGCTTGATAGCTTTTTCCTCACTGAAGTCATCTTTCAACTCCAAAAGAGAGCATGTGTGTGGCTTTCCTTCATCAGATGTGCTGTTACATGTCTATTAAAGTCGTAAGGTATCCAAAATGTCTCCTGGAGACTACTAATGTTTCTGGAGCGGACTGACTGGGGCATATCACTTGGGCCTATTTTATGCATAAAAAAATATTCAACAAAGAGGTGAATTTTACTGAAATAAATGTAAGCATGCAATTGTAACCCAAGTGAAAGCTCTAAAACACTATGTAAATATATTTCTAAACTTGCAAGTGCTACATAGGGAGATTCATTTTATTGTTTATACTTTTCTCTGTCAGTCAGGAGTGTTTTGGCTCCAAGGAGGACGGGCAACTGTGCCTGTTTTTGAAGAAACCCTGCTTTTGAAAGACATCAGAGAAGATACACAAAAGCAAGCAAGTCTTGCAAAACAGCTTCTTTGAGATAATGTTGCCAAGGGAAACACTGCTGAAGGTTGATTTGTCTGAGGGATACATGACTTCAGAGAAGTTTGTCTTTCATGAATCATCCATCCCCTGTTGCTTTGCCAATGGCAAGGATCAAGGCATCTATAATAGATGTTTTCACTCAGCTGAAGTACTTAAACCAGACAACATTTATCTGGGTGCTCCAAGGGCACCAAGGTGTGCCCCAGGAAGGTGGTGCTGAGGATATGTAACCCAGCCTTTAAAATAAAAGCCATTCTTGACACTTGAAAAAAAACCCAACAACTGGCTAAGCAAACATGTCTTCAATTAAACAAGGAGCACTTGTTAGGGGTTGGGTCTGAGCTTCATCTGAGCACTGAGGAAGCACAGCGGTGGCCTGGGCCCCTAACAGCTGAGTCCCCAGCTGCACTAGCAAAACAGTCACGCTCATACAAAATCAGAAAAATGTCTTGGAGTTTTTTTCACAGTTACTTCATAGAGTAACTCTGTGAAGTCTGTAAGTAACCGAATAGGTTCAAACCTCCTTGGATTTTGCCAGCAACAAGCTCAGTGATGTGTCAGCCAATGTCAATAACATTCCAAATGTTATTGGTAATAAATAGCAATGAAGCAAAAGGCAGTGTCTGCTCTTGGCTGATAAAATTTAAAGAAAAGAGCTAAAGTGCCCAATCTGGCTGTTGGCAGATCATTGATTTTCTGGATTGATAGAAAGCCAAAGATCCTGAAGAACAGAGATAAACAGACAGATGTTTCAGGCTTTGTGTCATACCCAGACTCTTCTATGAGTAAACTCATAATATGTTTATCTCAGGAAAGTTGCCAAAAATCACTAATTTATTGAGTATGTGTATAACTTGCATGTAAATCACCCTTCCCAGCAAAGGCTAAAGCTGCAGAGGAGGTTTGATTAAACAGTTTATTGTATCTGTATGAGCCAAAGGAAGCATAGCTGTGAAAAGAAGCTTGTTTCAACATGCTCAATATTTGGTACTCTTTCTCTGTAACCAGTGCCAAATGGTAGATGTATTTAGAGTCTCAATTAGGTAATCATGGCAGTTCTGTCAAAGAAAGTCGCCTACATTCAACACAGTATTGTGCCATCTTGGTCTTGTAGATCTTGACATTTTATTTTGATTGTAATCATGATTATCTCCAGCTACAATCTGTCTTTTCATATTAAACATTTCAAAATGTTTTTGTTGAAGCAGACATTTAATTTGTACAATTTTGAAACCTCTTGAAGATTACATATTTGAAGCCATATATTCAAGTCAAGGAAATGATGAAATAATAGCAAGTAAATGAGTGAGGAAACTCCTCAACTCTATTTTTCAAATCTGCATGCTGTAGTACAGCATGTAGTTACAGGATTCAGATACTGCCTTTATAATAGATTGTTCACAACTACAAAATTAGGCCATAATATGTTGTAGATTAGTCTGGTGCTTAGGACATCTTAGTCTTATGCTGTACAGTTATTTAGTGCCCTATGAGTGTTTGAGTATGTTACTGAAGGAAGAGAAAGAGACATGTGAACTTAAATTTAGTGTCACCCAAAACCAAGTTATGAAGTGTTAGGCTTTGAAAATATTCTTTATGCATCATGCAAAGGCTCAATCAGTTTAGAAAAATTATTACTTAACTACTGTTTAACCATTCAGACTTCTTCTAAATAAAAGCAAAAGATGGAACTTCTTTCTTTGGCTTTTGTTTGCTGGTCATCAGTCTTGCATTTAAAACTCACTACACTAATCAAGGAGGAACTGCCTTATAGTTGCCTTATATCCTGACCCAAGTACTCTTTCTGAAGTCATGCCTGTACAGCAGAGAAAAGAGGACAGTTGTTCTTCAGGACAGAAGCAAATGTGAGCTGTTGCTGAGGGATCCCTGATGAAATCTGGTGGACTTCTGTAGGGTCAGCTTTCTATTTACAAACATTTTTCTATCATTTTTTTAACATCCTTCTGGCATGCATGGGTTGGTTTCTCACATCACCTTCTATACAATGTCATCCAAAGCCCCATCCAGGCTCTAGGTCATTTCAGCATGCAGAATTATCTTATATACCTTTCTTTAACTGATTCCTTCTCCTCATCCTTGAATCACATATTCAGGAAAAAATTAGTTGTGCTGACTGTTGTATGTTGTTTAAATAGTCATTATGATATGACTAGAGGCCAGAGTTAACAAAATCTAATGCTCCTTGCACCCCAGAGTCCTACTTTCCAAAACAGACAATAGCCTAAGACTGCCACGTCTGTCACTGCAGCCACAGCCACCCTGTGGGTGGGACAGGCTTTCCAAATTGAGTCACAGATTATCTATTTCTGACATCACTAATAAAAAAAAAAAAAAAAGAAAAAGCGTGGAAAATCTGCAGCATAGCAACTTGTCGTGGTTTAGCCCCAGCCGGCAACTAAGCACCACGCAGCTGCTTGCTCATCCCAAATCCAGAACACAGCCTCACACTAGCTTCTGTGAAGAAAACCAGCTCTATCCTAGCTGAAACCAGGACACAACTTCTCTGGGATTATCAGACATGCTTAAGTGAGGTGAAATACAAGTACAATCCCTTCTTCAATGAAATGCTGTAGTAGTTATTGGAATACCCTTTAGAAAGCGTTTGTGGTTGTGAAGAGTTTGATCTGACCAAAGGAGGGTAGAGCCTCACAGAAGTGGTGACATTCTGAAAATACCAGCTGAATTAATCTGCTTAACACATCTCATCTCAAGGATTTTGCCTCATGTAGTCAAGGACTTACTATAATTAAAGCTAACTTAAGAAACAGATGAAACAGACTTCACTAAATAATATAGTAGAGAGTGTAATCACAGAATCACAGAATCACAGAAAC